>NW_023650146.1:112839-116307 GCF_015228065.2 Penaeus monodon | reverse complement strand
TCCGCTTTCAGAACACTGGAAACACTGACATTCCGCTCTCAGAGCACTGGAAACACTGATATTCCGCTTTCAGAACAATGGAAACACTGACACTCTATTTCAGAACAATGGAAACACTGACATTCTGCTTTCAGAGCACTGGAAACACTGACATTCTGCTTTCAGAACAGTGGAAACACTGTGATTACAGAACACTGTAGTCACAAACATTCCACTTTCCGAATACTGGAAACAATACATTCAGCTCTCACAGCACTGGAAACACTGACATTCTGCTTCCAGTACACAGGAAACACTGACATTCTCCTTGCAGAACAGTGGACACACTGACATTTCATTTATGGAACACTGGAAACACTGACATTCCACTTTCATAACACTGAAAACACAGACATTCCACTTTCCACTGACATTCTACTCTCAGAAACACTGACACTCTACTTTCAGAACACTGGAAACAATGACATTCTGCTTTCAGAGCACTGGAAACACTGATATTCTGCTTTCAGTGTAATGAGCACTAAGTCATGAAGTAAGCATGACCCAAAAATTCGTCTGTGACCACCCTTTGTATACCTCAGTTACTTGGTCTTTACTCATATGTTAATTATGTATACCTCATTTAATTAGTCTTTAGCTGGTAAGATAATTAGTACTTATATAATTATTTAGAAAGAGGATATTTTATTTTCTTAGAAAGATGATACTTTATTTTACTATGTATCAGGTGCTATATACGTTTACATGATTACACTAAGATAAAGAAACAGTGTAAATATGCGAGTCTACCCTACAAAGTTCAGTTTTCTTTGTTTCCCCCACAAGGCATTCTCTTTAATTAGAGGGTACGCAGTTATATTTCACTGTTGCTTATTATATTAAGGTTATACAATGGATATTTTAATGAAGAAACCAATATGTATTCATTTTGTTTCTGGAGAAATTTATTTAAGTTCCGGTATTATGCATGTATGACTAAGACGAAACAATATGCTTGTAATATATGTGATCTGAGTAGATGTTAAAATGTTAAGAATATATAGTGCTAAACCCTGATATTATAGTCAAAACCAGAGAGAGAGAGAGAGAAACGAAACAAGTGCCTGGTAGATGCTCGAAAGAGGTTAGTAAAATCTTTAAATACCAGAAGTAAGAAAGAACATTCAGCTGTGCTAATATCAATAATAAAATTATAAAATACTATAGATCTGATTACAGAACCATAACAAAGAAATTAGTTATATTGAAACTTTTATTGTTTTATCATTCCTAAAATAGAACCATTGTTTCTCTTTTTTAGGAATGGGTTTTGTGTTTGTGTTCTGTTTTGTGGTGTTTGCTCCTGAGAAGTCCTTGGAGAGATCCACCAGATTGTAAAGCAGATGCCATCCTTAGGAATCCTCTGAACTGATACAGGAAAGAAATGAAGGAATTTGAGGAAAGTCTGTACAGACAAAGGATTCAGGAAGGAAGACATAAAAGAAGGAATACACACATAGTGGAGAAGTGGACCTCTATGTCAATTAAGGTTTTTTGTTGTTGTTGTACAAGTTTAATGATTTATAATTCAATATATCAAGAAATGTAAGATTATCAATTGTTTGATATTACCCTTCTCTCGGTTACCTCTAAGACTGAAATTAGATCATCAGTAACCCCTCTTATGATTATTATATTTTATAGTGTGGGTTCATCAAGAGTTGACTCAGGTAATGATACAGGAGAGCTCACACTTGACGTTAATTAATAGTGCCCCCTCTAGATAAAGCCCCAGTGGATTTCCCAGTAGAAAGGGAAATAGTGGCTTTGACCATAGAGAGGAAAGTGGGCGCAATACATCAGAACACTGGGAAGACTGACATTCCGCTTTCAGAACACTGGAAACACAGGCATTCCACTTTTCGAATACTGGAAACACTGGCATTCCGCTTTCAGAACACGGAAACACTGACATTTAGCTTTGAGAGACGGAAAACTGACATCGCTTCCATAACACAAGAAACTCTAACGTTCCATTTTCACAACACTGACATTCCAATTTCGGAATATTTGAAACACTGACATTCCACTGTCAGAGCATTGGAAACACTGAATTCTCCTTGTAGAACACTGGAACCACTGACATTCCGCTTTCTGAAGACTGGAAACACTGACATTCTGCTTTCAGAACACTGGAAACACTGACATTCTCCTTGACTGAAAACACTGACAATCCGCTTTCAGTACATTGGAAACACTGACATTCCATTTGTAGAACACTGGAAACACTGACATTACGCTTTCAGAACAATGGAAACACTGACATTTCGTTTTCAGAACCCTGGAAATACTGATATTCCATTTGTAGAAAACTGGAAACACCGACATTCCATTTGTAGAACACTGGATACACAAACATTCCACTTCCAGAACCTGG
Organism: Penaeus monodon; assembly: GCF_015228065.2. Classification (NCBI taxonomy): domain Eukaryota; kingdom Metazoa; phylum Arthropoda; class Malacostraca; order Decapoda; family Penaeidae; genus Penaeus; species Penaeus monodon. Next base: position 113,891 of record NW_023650146.1, on the reverse strand, counting down.
AAACACTAACATTCCATTTGTAGAACACTGGAAACACTGACATTCCGCTTTCAGAGCACTGGAAACACTGACATTTCGTTTTCAGGACCATGGAAATACTGATATTCCATTTGTAGAAAACTGGAAACACCGACATTCCATTTGTAGAACACTGGATACACAAACATTCCACTTTCAGAGACCTAGAAACACTGACATTCCATTTGTAGAACACTGGAAACAATGACATAACATTTTCCGAGCACTGGAAAGACTGACATTCTGCTTTCAGAACACTGGAAACACTGACATTCCACTCTCAGAGCACTGGGAACACTGACATTCTCCTTCCACTGACATTCCGCATTCAGAACACAGGAAGCACTGACATTCCGCTTTCAGAAGACTGGAAACACTGACATTCCATTTGTAGAACATTGGAAACACTAACATTCCGCTTTCAGAACACTGATATTCCACTCTTAGAGCACTGGAAACACTGATATTCTGCTTTCAGAACATTGGAAACACTGGCATTCCATTTGTAGAACACTGTAAACACTAACATTCCGCTTTCAGAACACTGGAAGCACTGACATTCTCCTTCACAGGAAACACTGGCATTCCGCTTTCAGAACACTGGAAACTCTGGCATTCCACTTCCGAATACTGGAAACACTGACATTGCACTTTGAGAGCACTGGAAAAACAGAAATTCTACTTGACCGGAAACACTGACATTCCGCTTTCAGAACACTGGAAATACTGACATTCCATTTGTAGAACACTGGAAACACTGACATTCCGCATTCTGAACACTGGAAACACCGACATTCTGCATCCAGAGCGCTGGAAACACTGACATTCCGCTTTCAGAACACTGGAAACATTGATATTCCACTCTCAGAGCAATAATGATGATAATCATAATAATAATGATGATAATCATGATAATAATAATAATAATAATAATCATGAAATTACATAATAATGATGATAATCATGATAATAATGATGATAATAACAGGAATTGTGTCCATAAAATAAAAAGGAAAAAAATCCCAAAGTCGAAA
>NW_023650146.1:106770-112739 GCF_015228065.2 Penaeus monodon | reverse complement strand
ACTTTCTAGAAAGGATTTAGGCCTTTCCCTGACCCTGCATTTGATGGATGATTGTATATTGATAACAGTATAGTAACAGTGATGATAATAATAATGAAAATGATAATGGTTGCAATAATGATAATCAGAAATGTATCAATATATTTAGAATTAATCCCATACATCATATTTTGCTGTAAAATTTGAAATGCTGTGCCATGAAATTAAAAAGTATTCTAGTTAATATTATTTTGAGCGCGCGCGCGTGTCTGTGTACTCGTATTAGGGCAAATTATATAGCCAGTCATTTGAAATGAGTACACAAAACTTTCAAATTCAGTTAAAATCTTTGTGACAGCCAAGGAACTACGCTTACCAAAAGGGAATGAAGTAACGATAACTGTGCAACATCTCTACTGATACTTCATCCTTGGCTTCAAAAAATGGCTACTGCTCCTGCTTCCCACGAGCAGTTAGGTTAGCATTATATGTATTTGTTATATACCTGAAAAATATACAACGTGCAAATCAGTTTCACTCCATGATGTTTACTTGAGTCAGTCGCATATATTCTGTGAACCAATCTGTCTCATTTTTTGAAAGTCTTCTAGGTTGGAAGGACATAGGCAAAAAGAATAATGACTAATATTTGATCAACCAGATTTTAATGATATTATAAACAAGAATATGAACGGAAAATTCTTATAAAAGGAGGTAAGAGTTGGATAAAGAGAGCTGCCATATGCTACATGATATGTAGCATATGGCATATCCATAGGTTTCAATGATAAAACGGAATACGCACAGTATAAATATCCAGTCTGCAATCTTCAACTGTATTGGATTTGACGATAAAAATACACAATTAAAAATTATATATAATTACTGTTTTTAAATTCCCCCTCTTTTTACCAAAGGTGTCTGGATTAAGGGAAGAATAGCCTTTTGTCTTCAATTTTAATGTTATTTGTTGCCAAATCACTTTTTCCCTGGTACTATCAGATACTTGGAGTTTATACATTTTGAACGCTTCAATTAGCAAATATACCCAAGATATAAAGAAAAAAGTTAATTAAATGGTTTTCAAGAATTCATCACAGAAGCAAAGACGAGGAAAAAATAACAATAGAATAAAAATAATTGTAGTGTTCATATACAGATACTAAAAACACATTTATTTACATATTCCTGCAAACGAAACATTTTGCTGGGTTGACTCAGTAGTATATGTCTTTATTTTTTCCAAACCAATTAAAAGAAAGACATGAAATGCAAAGGTTACGATTTTCTTTATAGGCAATAGACGTAGAAAACGTGGATTTAGAGACTAGATAGGAGAAACTCGTGTATCATTATTATTACTATTTATTTATTTATTTTTAAATTATTATTTCTATTGTCATTATTATAATTAATACCACCATTATATATCATTATGATACCAGAACTGCTATTATGACAACTACCACTATTATTTCTACTACACACATAATCAATTAAAAGGTAATAATAATGATGACAGTCAATAACAGCGAAAAAAACGATGATAATAATAATAATAATAATAATAATAATAATAATAATAATAATAATAACAACAACAACAACAACGCCATTATCATACGAGTATTTCATAAATAGACGAATGCTAATGACGACAGTGGTAAGTACATAGAACTTCTAGGTTTTACTAATTCCCTGTACTAAAGAAATCAGAAATAGAGCAACAGAAAAACGTAAGAATGGGTGATAATTTTTTTTTTTTTTTTTTTTTTTTTTTTTTGCGAATGAAATGTTATCCAAATTCTCTTTATTCTCACTTTTATCATGATTATTGTCATGATTAATAGAATTCTGGTAATCATTATCATTATTACCCTAATTATTGCCAAAATCATCAAATGAATGGAAAAAACGTCATTTTGAAGTATACTCTCAAAAGGCTATATTTCGCTAGATTTTGCCGCTTTTTCGACTTTTGGGAATTTTTTCTTTTACCTTTTTTTTTTTATTATATATGGACACAATTCCTGTTATTATCATCATTATTATCATGATTATCATCATTATTGTCGTTATCATCATCATTATCATCATTATCATCATTATTGCAATTATTATCATCATTATTGCAATTATTATCATCATTATTGCAATTATCATTATTATTGCAATTATTGCAGTTATAATATATATTTTTACAACTATACTAATAACAACTACAATAATAATAGTAATAACAACAATAATAACAATAATAACGTTTTTATAATAATTATTTATATCATTATTCTAATTAATATGTTATTATGTAATTATTACTGTTATAATAATTATTTTTGCAATTATACTACCAGAAAAAATAATAATAACAATAATAATATTAATAACAATATTATAACGATTAGTATTATTATTATTATACTTATTATTATTATTGTTGTTATTATTACAGTTATAATATATTTTTTGGCAATAATACTAATAATTAAAGTAATAATAATAATAATAATAATAATAATAATAATAATAATAATAATAATAATAATAATAATAATAATAAGGATAATAAGGATAATAATAATGATAATAGTAATAATATTAATAATCATCAAATGTTATCCAAATTCTCTTTATTCTCACTTTTATCATCATTATTGTCATGATTAATAGAATTCTGGTAATTATTATCATTATTACCCTAATTATTGCCAAAATCATCAAATGAATGGAAAAAACGTCATTTTGGAGTATACTCTCAAAAGGCTATATTTCGCTAGATTTTGCCGCTTTTTCGACTTTTGGGATTTTTTTCTTTTACCTTTTTTATTATATATGGACACAATTCCTGTTATTATCATCATTATTATCATGATTATCATCATTATTATGTAATTTCATGATTATATTATTATTATTATTATCATGATTATCATCATTATTATTATGATTATCATCATTATTGCTCTGAGAGTGGAATGTCAGTGTTTCTAGTATTCGGGAAGTGGAATGTCAGTGTTTCTAGTGCTCCAAAAGCGGAATGTCAGTGCGTCCAGTGTTCTACAAATGGAATATCAATGTTTCCAGTGTTCTGAAAGCGGAATGTCAGAGTTTCCAGTGCTCTACAAATCGAATGTCAGTGTTTCCAGCGCTCTGGATGCAGAATGTCGGTGTTTCCAGTATTCGGAAAGTGGAATGCCAGAGTTTCCAGTGTTCTGAAAGCGGAATGCCAGTGTTTCCTGTGAAGGAGAATGTCAGTGCTTCCAGTGTTCTGAAAGCGGAATGTTAGTGTTTACAGTGTTCTACAAATGAAATGCCACTGTTTCCAATGTTCTGAAAGCAGAATGTTAGTGTTTACAGTGTTCTACAAATGGAATGCCAGTGTTTCCAATGTTCTGAAAGCAGAATATCAGTGTTTCCAGTGCTCTAAGAGTGGAATATCAGTGTTCTGAAAACGGATTGTTATTGTTTCCAGTGTTCTACAAATAGATTGTCAGAGTTTCCAGTGTTCAGAAAGCGGAATGTCAGTGTTTCCTATATTCTACAAATGAAATGTCAGAGTTTCCATTGTTCTGCAAGCGGAATGTCAGTGTTTCCAGTGCTCGGAAAACGGAATGTCAGTGTTTCCAGTGTTCTACAAAGAGAATGTCAGTGTTTCCAATGTTCTACAAATGTTATATCATTGTTTCCAGTTTTCTAGAAATGTTATGTCATTGTTTCCAGTGTTCTAGAAACGGAATATCAGTGTTTCCAGTGCTCTGAGTGTGAAATGTTAGTGGTTCCAGTGTTCTGAAAGCGGAATGTCAGTGTTTCCAGTGTTTCTACAAATGGAATGTCAGTGTTTCTATGGTCCTGAAAACGAAATGTCAGTGTTTCCAGTGCTCTGAAAGCGGAATGTCAGTGTTTCCAGTGTTCTACAAATGGAATGTTAGTGTTTCCAGGTTTCTGAAAGTGGAATGTTTGTGTATCCAGTGTTCTACAAATGGAATGTCGGTGTTTCCAGTTTTCTACAAATGGAATATCAGTATTTCCAGGGTTCTGAAAACGAAATGTCAGTGTTTCCAGTGCTCTGAAAGCGGAATGTCAGTGTTTCCAGTGTGCTACAAACGAAATGCCAGTGCTTCCAGAGTCTTGAAATCGGATTGTCAGTGTTTTCAGTCAAGGAGAATGTCAGTGTTTCCAGTGCTCTGAGAGTAGAATGTCCGTATTTCCAGTGTTCTGAAAGCGGAATCTCAGTGTTTCCAGTGTTCTGAACGCGGAATGTCAGTGTTTCCAGTGTTCTACAAGGAGAAATTTCAGTGTTTCCAAATGCTCTGACAGTGGAATGTCAGTGTTTCAAATATTCCGAAATTGGAATGTCAGTGTTGTGAAAATGGAAGTTAGAGTTTCTTGTGTTATGGAAGCAGAATGTCAGTGTTTCCTGTCTCTCAAAGCTAAATGTCAGTGTTTCCAGTATTCGGAAAGTGGAATGTCAGTGTTTCCAGTGTTCTACAAATGGAATGTCAGTGTTTCCAGTGTTCTGAAAGAGGAATGTCAGTGTTTCCAGTGTTCTACAAATGGAATGTCAGTGTTTCCAGTGTTCTGAAAGTGGAATGTCAGTGTTTCGAGTGTTCTGAAAGCGGAATGCCAGTCTTCCCAGTGTTCTGATGTATTGCGCCCACTTTCCTCTCTATGGTCAAAGCCACTATTTCCCTTTCTACTGGGAAATCCACTCGGGCTTTATCTAGAGGGGGCACTATTAATTAACGTCAAGTGTGAGCTCTCCTGTATCATTACCTGAGTCAACTCTTGATGAACCCACACTATAAAATATAATAATCATAAGAGGGGTTACTGATGATCTAATTTCAGTCTTAGAGGTAACCGAGAGAAGGGTAATATCAAACAATTGATAATCTTACATTTCTTGATATATTGAATTATAAATCATTAAACTTGTACAACAACAACAAAAAACCTTAATTGACACAGAGGTCCACTTCTCCACTAATGTGTGTATTCCTTCTTTTATGTCTTCCTTCCTGAATCCTTTGTCTGTACAGACTTTCCTCAAATTCCTTCATTTCTTTCCTGTATCAGTTCAGAGGATTCCTAAGGATGGCATCTGCTTTACAATCTGGTGGATCTCTCCAAGGACTTCTCAGGAGCAAACACCACAAAACAGAACAAAAACACAAAACCCATTCCTAAAAAAAGAGAAACAATGGTTCTATTTTAGGAATGATAAAACAATAAAAGTTTCAATATAACTAATTTCTTTGTTATGGTTCTGTAATCAGATCTATAGTATTTTATAATTTTATTATTGATATTAGCACAGCTGAATGTTCTTTCTTACTTCTGGTATTTAAAGAATTTTACTAACCTCTTTCGAGCATCTACCAGGCACTTGTTTCATTTCTCTCTCTCTCTCTCTGGTTTTGACTATAATATCAGGGTTTAGCACTATATATTCTTAACATTTTAACATCTACTCAGATCACATATATTACAAGCATATTGTTTCGTCTTAGTCATACATGCATAATACCGGAACTTAAATAAATTTCTCCAGAAACAAAATGAATACATATTGGTTTCTTCATTAAAATATCCATTGTATAACCTTAATATAATAAGCAACAGTGAAATATAACTGCGTACCCTCTAATTAAAGAGAATGCCTTGTGGGGGAAACAAAGAAAACTGAACTTTGTAGGGTAGACTCGCATATTTACACTGTTTCTTTATCTTAGTGTAATCATGTAAACGTATATAGCACCTGATACATAGTAAAATAAAGTATCATCTTTCTAAGAAAATAAAATATCCTCTTTCTAAATAATTATATAAGTACTAATTATCTTACCAGCTAAAGACTAATTAAATGAGGTATACATAATTAACATATGAGTAAAGACCAAGTAACTGAGGTATACAAAGGGTGGTTACAGACGAATTTTGGTCATGCTTACTCATGACAGTTTTGAAGGTCATGTTCAGTGCTCTGA
>NW_023650146.1:71468-106670 GCF_015228065.2 Penaeus monodon | reverse complement strand
TAATGGTATAATATAAAATATATATCATATAAAGTTAATATACACACATACACACACACATATACATATATAAATATATATATATTAGAAATTGAATATACATACATATATAAACACAACACAAACACAGTAACGTGTACACAAAGATGAAAAGGGAAACAGCCACAGTAAAAAATAAAACTAAATCGTAACGTTTCGAACTCTTCACGAGTTCCTCTTCAGACGAAATAATAAACCGAAATGGATATAATTTTGGGAAGTATATATAGTGATAGAGAGACAGGCCAAACAAGAGCTGAATCAAGTCTCAGGAGGGTCAAGGTCGAAGAGTCTGGGGAAGGCTTTGCTAAATAATGAGGAGTTAAGATCATCTAAGCCCCATTGACCAGCACTAGTTGAAATTAGGCATTTTTTCTAATTAATAAAGATTATAGCATTTTCTTTTGTATAAATTTGCTGATTTATGAATTAATTTAGTGCTTTTCCAGTTAAGCTGGTGACCTTCATCACGTAAATGAAAGACACATATTAGATTCAATAAAATATATATGTAAAATACATATATATATATATGTATTTTACCTCAGCCACCCTGGAGTTAATGGGCGGTTTGGGGGAGGTGGGCCTTTCCAGCCCTCCTCCCCCTAGATAACACCGGCAACGTCTGAAATAAATGGATATGCTGGAGGAGGGGTACTGCTCCTCCCACCAGCAAGGAGGCGGTCTATGGGTCCCGATGGGAGGGCAAATGTTGGAGCGCAGGATGGGAACGAGAGTTACTTGTCTTGCCTGCACCCTGGCAAGCACCAACCCAGCAGGAAGCCTGTGTAGAAAAGCCCAAGGAAACCCCACAGGTGGACGTTGGGTCCCACAGCCTGTCATCCGCTTTCATTTGGGGCAGCGTCAGCGAGGCTGGCAGAAGTGGTGTCCACCCTAAGCACTGCCTGACGCTTAACCTAGAGTGAGCAGGTCGAGCGGTTACCTCCGCTATCGAGGCAGTTGGGAGTTAATGTGACTGCCCTCTCGGATGTGAGAAGACTGCCAGTGGCACAATCAGTATGGGTGGGTACACCTACTACTGGTTGGGCCGTGGCAATGGTCATCTCCAGGGAGTAGCATAGCCATCTCCAGCCGATGTCAACCCTCGGTAGTTGAGGTAATACCAATTGATCAGTGTATTATGGCATTGAGACTGAAGCATGCTTTTGGGGTTTTTGTCTCTTATTGTTGTGTATGCTCCTACCGATGTTTGCAAACTCGATCTGAAAGAAGTGTTCTATGCCAAACTTACATCTTTGGCAGACAATTGTCCCGGCAACACATTCACATTGTTCTGGCAACTTGAATGTGGTATCCGGACTGTGATTAAGCTGGCTACAAGATGTCTATCGGCCCCAGTGACTAAGGAGCAGATCCCAGCAGCCAAACAGCCTCTTTCTCTGGGACTTTGCTAGGTCCCACAGATTGAAGATTTCTGGCTCCTGGTACAGCATCCAATCCGCATTGCTGGACATGGTATAAAAGTACAGGCACCGTAAATTTACCAGGGCAGCCGTAATTTACCGGGGCAGCCGTAATTCACCGGGACAGCCGTAATTCACCGGGGCAAACGTAATTCGTCGGGGCAGCCGTAAAATTCACCAGGACAGCCGTATGTCACCGGGCAACGGTAATTCACCGGAAACAGCGTAAAACTAAAATCGTAACGTAATTCACCGAAACAGCCGTAATTCACCGGGACAACGGTAATTCACCGGACAGCCGTAATTCACCGAAACAGCCGTAATTTACCGGGGCAGCCGTAATTCACCGGGGCAGCGGTAGTTCACCGGGGCAGCCGTAATTCACTGGACAGCTGTAATTCACCGGAGCAGCCGTAATTTACCGGGCAGCCATAAATTTACCGGGGCAACGGTATTTCACCGGGCAGCCATAAATTTACTGGGGGACTATGTTTCACCCGGGCAGACGTAATTCACCGGAGTAGCCGTAATTCAAAAGGAAAAGCCGTAATTTCACCGGGGTAGCCTAATTCACCGGGAACAGCCGTAATTCATCGGGACAGCCGTAAATTAACCGGGACAGCCGTAATTCACCGAAACAGCCGAAATTCACCGGGGGAGCCGTAATTCACCGGGGCAGCGGTAGTTCACCGGGCGCGCCGTAATTCACTGGGGCAGCTGTAATTCACCGGAGCAGCCGTAATTTACCGGAGCAGACGAAAATTTACCGGAGCAGCCGTAATTCACCGGGCAACGTATTTCACCGGGGCAGCCGTAATTCACTGGGGCAGCTGTGTTTCACCGGGAAACACCCAGCCGTATTGGCAGATCTGGTCGACTTGCTTCAAGCCAAGCATTCCGTGGCCTTCCCCTTGGTCTTCTCCAACCTCTTAGAGATTACCCTATAAGTCGGATCATCCTTAGAAAACAAGCCACATGCCCATAGAGCTGAATTTGGTATTCTCATATCAGACTAACAGGTCTTGTATCAGTATCATGGAGTATCCTCTGAATGGACACATGGACCCTCCAGGTATATTCCATGATTTTGCGAAGACACTTAGTACCAAAGGAGTCAAGTCATGCATTCAGAGCACTGTCCAGTGTCCAGGTCTCACACCCGTAGAGTAAGACCTGGATCAACCAGCGCTCTGCAGAGCCTGATCTTAGTCCTCCTTGTCAATACTGACAGCACCAAATACTCCTATTTGGTGAGTCAGGCCGTAGGTCAGGCTAAGTCGTCGAGTGACATCCCAGTCAGAACTTCCATCGCTCTGCACTACACTACCAAGATAAGTGAAGCTATCCAAGACCTCAATGTTCTCACTACAGACATGCAGAGACTGATCATCGACATCCAACAAGCCCCCAAATTCATGGACCTTGGTCTTGGTCCAGTTGACTGAATCTCGCCTCGAGAGCTATTTCCAGAAATAGCCCAGTCGAAGCTTTCTTGAGGTCAACATAAGCTGCAAGCATACCTTGTTGAAACTCAAGTTGGTGTTCCACAAGGACACGAAGTGCAAGACTCAGTCATAATTGACTTCTTGGGTGTAAAACCAGACTCCTCAGGAGTCTGTGCTCATAAAGTTGGTCGCGCACTCGCGCCAAGAGAGAGGACCTTTGGTTCTCATCACACGAGAACAAATCTGATTATATAAATATTGTCAGGGAAGGCCCGATTGTCATAGTCGGAAATTAACCGGAAATACTGTAAATAAACTTAGTTCTATGGAACCTCTTATTAATATAAACTTCTGTGCCAGTAGCCCACATCACACATTTTGGACCACGACGCCAGAGCCAAATTTCCGTCCACATGGCATTCATATTAATTAAACTCTCAATGACAACATAAAATGTTCCAGGTCCTCACACAGTTTCATTTCCATTCTCTTGTGGATGGATCAGTCAGACTCGTAAATATAACATAAAACAGATGTTTACTCTTCACCAATGATCAAAACACCCGCCAGTACCTCAGCGATCTCCCCAGGAGAACAAAAGAAATAAAGACGGCGTGAGAAACGCAGTACTTTATTGCATTTACAATTTATTGTTCGTGATGCAAAAACAGTTTTACGACTCTAGAAACTGTCTCTAATTTCATTCGCAACATTTCTCTGGGCCGGTCGCGGCAGCAACGCTGCCAATGTTCCTAAGCTGTGCCAAAGGCTCGACTCACCCCTATTCCTAAGAATCGTGCTTCAGTTGACGAATTTTATTTTATTTTTTAATTATATTAAATTATGAACCACTGTTTTAACAGTATATACAAGTTCTTCGTGATCAACATCTTAAAATTTAAAATAAAACGATTTAGAACTAAATACAAAGAAAACGATTTTAAAGTATGATGGATTTTCAGTGTCTCCAGTGTTCTGAAAATGGAATGTCAGTGTTTCCAATGATCTGGAGACATGATATCATTGTTTCCAGTGTTCAGAAAGCGGAATGTCAGTGTTTCCAGTATACTAGAAATGGAATGTCAGTGTTTCCAGTGTTCTGAAAGCGGAATGTCAGTGTTTCCAATGTTCTACAAATGGAATATCAGTGTTTCCAGTGTTCGGCAACTGGAATGTCAATGTTTCCAGTGTTCTGATAACGGAATGTCAGTGTATCCAGTGTTCTGTAAGCAGAATGCCAGTGTTTCTAGTGCTCTAGAAGCGAAATGTCAGCGTTCCAATGTTCTGAAAGCAGAATGCAGTGTTTCCCATGCTCTAGAAGCAGAATGTCAGGTGTTTCCAGTGTTTGTAAATGGAATGTCAGTCGTTCCCAGTGTTCTGAAAATGGAATGTCAGTGTTTCCTGTGTTCTGGAATCAGAATATCAGTCTTTCCAGTGTTCTGAGAATGGAATATCAGTGTTTCCAGTATTCCGAAAGTGGAATGTCAGTGTTTCCAGTGTTGTGAAGGTGGAATGTCAGTGTTTCCTGTGTTCTGGAAGCAAATGTCAGTGTTTCCAGTGCTCTGAGCGTTAATTGTCAGTGCTTCCAGTATTCGGAAATTGGAATGTCAATGTTTCCAGTGTTCTAAAAGCGGAATGCCAGTATTTCCAATGTTCTGTAAGCGGAATGTTACTGTTTCCAGTGCTCTGAAAGTGGAAAGTCAGTGTGTCCAGTGTTCTATAAATGGAATGTCAGTGTTTCCAGTGTTCTCAAAGCGGAATGACAGTTTCCAGTATTCAAAAAGTGAAATGTAAGTGATTCCAGTGTTTTTAAAGTGGAATGTCAGTGTTTCTTTTGTTCTGGAAGCAGAATGTCAGTGTATCTTTTGTTCTGGAAGCAGAATGTCAGTGTTTCCAGTATTCTGAAAGAGGAATGTCAGTTTTTCCAGTATTCGGAAAGTGGAATGTCAGTGTTTCCAGTGTTCTACAAATGGAATATCTGTGATTCTAGTGTTCTCAAAACGGAATGTCAGTGTTTCCAGTGCTCTGAAAGCGGAATGTCAGTGTTTCCAGTGTTCTGAAAGCAGAATCTCAGTGTATCCAGTACTCTGAAAGCGAAATGTCAGTGTTTCCAGTGTTCTACAAATGGATTGTCAGTGTTTCCAGTGTTATAAAAACGGAATGTCAGTGTTTCCAGTGCTCTGGATGCAGAATATCAGTGCTTCCAGTGTTCTGAAAGCAGAATGTCAGTGTTTCCAGTGCTATGAAAACGAAATATCAGTGTTTCCAGTTTCTACAAATGGAATGTTAGTGTTCCAGTGTTCTGAAACTAAATGTCAGTGTTTCCAGTGTTCTGAAAGATGAATGGCCATGTTTCCAATGTTCTGCAAAGAGAATGTGAATGTTTCCAGTGCTCTGAGAATAGAATGTCAATGTTTTCAATGGTTTTGCAAAGAGAATATGAATGTTTCCAGTGTTCTGAGAGTGGAATGTTAGTGTTCCCAGTATTCCGAAAGTGGAATGTCAGTGTTTCCTGTGTTCCTGTGAAGCAAAGTCACAGTTTCCAGTGCTCTGAGAGTGGAAATGTCAGTGTTTCCAGTATTCGGAAAATGGAATGTCAAAGCTTCCAGTGTTCTGAAAGCGGAATGCCAGTGTTTCCAGTGTTCTGAAAGCGGAATGTCAGTGTTTCCAGTCAAGGAGAATGTCAGTGTTTCCAGTGCTCTGAGAGTGGAATGTCAGTGCGTCCAGTGTTCTGCACATGGAATGTCAGTGTTTCCAGTGTTCTGAAAGCGGAATATCAGAGTTTCCATTGCTCTACAAATGGAATATCAGTGTTTCTAATGATCTGAAAACGGAAAGTCAGTGTTTCCAGTGCTCTGGATGCAGAATGTCGGTGTTTCCAGTGTTCTGAAAGCGGAATGTCAATGTTTCCGGTCAAGGAGAAATTCAGTTTTTCCAGTGCTCTCAAAGTGCAATGTCAGTGTTTATAATATTTGGAAAGTGGAATACCAGTGTTTCCAGTGTTCTGAAAGTGGAATGCCAGTGTTTCCAGTGCTCTGAGAGCGGAATATCAGTGTTCTGAAAACGGAGTGTTATTGTTTCCAGTGTTCTACAAATAGATTGTCAGTGTTTCCAGTGTTTGAAGGCGGGAAAGTCAGTGTTCTGAAAACAGAATGTTAGTGTTTTCCCGTGCTCTGAAAACGGAAATGTCAGTGTTTCCAGTGTTCTACAAATGGAATGTCAGTGTTTCCAATGTTCTGAAACGGAGTGGGGTTCAGTGTATTTTCCAGTGCTTTGGCAGTGTTCTGGAAGCAGAATATCAGTGTTTCCAATATTCCGAAAGTGGAATGTCAGTGTTTCCAGTGTTCTGAAAGTGGAATTTCAGTGTTTCCAGTGTTCCTGTGAAGCAAATGTCACTGTTTCCAGTGCTCTGAGAGTGGAATGTCAGTGTGTCCAGTATTCTACAAATCGAATGTCAGTGTTTCCAGTGTTCTGAAAGCGGAATGTCAGTGTTTCCTGTGTTCTGAAATCAGAATGTCAGTGTTTCCAGTATTCTGCAAATGGAATGTTTTTCCAGTGCTCTCAAAGTGCAATGTCAGTGTTTCCAGTATTCGGAAAGTTTCCACTGTTCTGAAAGTGGAATGCCAGTGTTTCCTGTGAAGGAGAATGTCAGTGTTTCCAGTGTTCTGAAAGCGGAATGTTAGTGTTTACAGTGTTCTACAAATGGAATGCCAGTGTTTCCAATGTTCTGAAAGCAGAATATCAGTTATTTCCAGTGCTCTATGAGTGGAATATCAGTGTTCTTAAAACGGATTGTTATTGTTTCCAGTGTTCTACAAATAGATTGTCAGTGTTTCCAATGATCTAAAAGCGGAATGTCAGTGTTCTAAAAGCAGAATGTTAGTGTTTCCAGTGCTCTGAAAGCAGAATGTCAGTGTTTCCAGTGTTCTACAAATGAAATGTCAGTGTTTCCAATGTTCTGCAAGCGGAATGTCAGTGTTTCCAGTCAAGGAGAATGTCAGTGTTCTCAGTGCTCTGAGAGTGGAATGTCAGTGTTTCCAGTGTTCTACAAAGAGAATGTCAGTGTTTCCCAAAGTTCTACAAATGTTATATCATTGTTTCCAGTTTTCTAGAAATGTTATGTCATTGTTTTCCCGTGTTCTAGAAACGGAATATCAGTGTTTCCAGAGCTCTGAGTGTGAAATGTTAGTGGTTCCAGTGTTCTGAAAGCGGAATGTCAGTGTTTCCAGTGTTCTGAAATAAAAATGTCACGTTTCCCGTGTTCAAAAAAACAGAATATCAGTGTTTTTAGTGCTTTAGGGGAAGTCAGTGTTTTCCGAATTCAAAAGTGTAAAGTCAATGTTTCCGGTTTGGAAAGTGTAATTCCGTTTTCCCGTGTTTTAAAAGCAGAATATAGTGTTTCGAGTGCCTGAAAGCAAATGTCAGTGTTTTTGTGTTCTACAAAAGGAATGTCATGTTTCCCTGCTCGGAAGCGAATCTCAGTGTTTTCCCGTGTTCGAAAGCGGAAAGCCAGGTTTTTTAGTATTCTACAAAGGAATGTCAATGTTTTCCAGTGTTTTGAAAGCGGAATGCCATTTTTTCCCGTGTTCTGAAACGGGAAGCCAGGTTTTCCAACCGAAATGGAATAGAGGTTTTTTTAGTGTTTTTAAAAGGGGAAAGTCAGTTTTTAAAGTGCTCAAAAACAGAATATCATGTTTCCATGTTCTGAAAGCGGGGAAAGTCATTGTTTTTCCCGTGTTCTAAAACGGAATGTCAGTGTTTCCAGTCAGGAAATTCAGGGGTTTCCCGTATTCGAGTGGGTGTCATGTTTCCAGTTTTCAGAAAGTGGAAATCAGTGTTTCCGTGTTTGAAAGTGGAATGCAGTGTTTCCTGGTTTTTTAGAAACAGAATGTCAGTGTTTTTTCCCGTGTTTTGAAAAGGGGGTTGAGGGGTTTTCCGTGTTCTAAAACGGAATGTCAGTGTTTCCGGTTCTGAAAGCGGAATGCATGTTCCAATTTTACAAAAGGAAGTCAGGGTTCCCGTGTTCTGAAAGGGGGAAAGCGTTTTCCAATCTTTTACAAAGGAATGTCAAAGTTTCCAGTTTTTAAAGCGGAAAGTCAGTGTTTTTCCCGTATTCTGAAAATGGAATTCAGTGTTTTTTTAGCGTTTTGGGGAAACAGAAAGTCGTGTTTTTCGTGCTTTGGGGCGGGAAAGTCAGTGTTTTTCCCGTGTTCTGAAAACAAATGTCAGTGTTTTTAGTGTTTTGAAAAAGGGAAAGCTATGTTTCCAGTGCTCTGGAAAAGAATGTCAGGTTCCCGGGTTCAAAAATGGAAATTTATGTTTCCAGTGTTCTGAAAGCGGAATGCAGTGTTTCCCTTTTTCTGAAAAAGGGAAAGTTCCCGTGTTTCCAAAATTCTACAAATGGTTCTATTTCCTGTGTTTGAAAGCGGAATTTTAGTTTTCCCTGTTTTTCAAATGGAAAGTCAGTGTTTTCCAAAGTTTGAAAGCGGGAAATTTAGTATTTTTATTGTTCTACAAAAGGAAAGGCAGTTTTTTCCCGTGTTTTGAAAGCGAAAAGTCGATGTTTCCAGTCAAGAAGTATGTCAGTGTTTTCCCGTGCTTGAGAGGGAAAGTCAGGTTTCCCGTGCTCGGGTGGAAAACAGTGTTTTCCAATTCCAAAAGTGGAATGTCGTGTTTCCAGTTTTTGTTTAAAGTGGGAAGTCATGTTTCCTTTGTTTTTGGAAGCAGAAGACAGTTTTCCGTGCTCTAAGGCGCAATGTCCGTTTTTTTTCCAGGGTTTTGAAAGTGGAATGACGGTTTTCCCTTTTTTCTCAAATCATGTTTTCCTGTTCGAAAGGGGAATGTCGGTGTTTCCAGTGTTCTGAAAACGGAATGCCATGTTTCCAGTGTTCTGAAAGCGGAAAGTCATTGTTCCAATATCTACAAATGGGAAAGTCGTGTTCCCCGTTTCTGAAAGCGGATGTCAGTGTTTCCGTGTTCTACAAATGGAATGTCGTGTTTCCCCTGTTCTACAAAAGGAATTCATGTCTCCAGGTTTGAAAAAAAAATGCATGTTTTAGTGCTCTGGAAGCAGAAACTCAGTGTTTCCCGTGTTCAGAAAGCGGAATGTTTGTGTTTCCAGTTTCTACAAAAGATGTCGTGTTTCCAGGTTCTGAAAGCGGAAGGCCGTGTTTCCCGGTTCTGAAAGCGGAAAGCCCCGTGTTTTTTCCGGTTCTGAAAGCGGAAAAGCCAGTGTTTCCAGTATTTCCCAAAGTGGGGAAAAAGAGTTTTTTCATGTTGTCAAAATGGAATTCGTTTTTTTTTGCTCTGGAAGCAGAAAGTAGTGTTTCCAGTGTTCCCCGAAAAACGGGAAGTCAGTGTTTCCAGTGTTCTAAAAGAGGAATGTAGTTTTCCGTCAAGGAGAAGTCAGTGTTTTCCCTGTTTCAGAGGGGAAAGCAGGTTTTTCCCGATTTAGAAAAAGGGAAAAATCAGTGTTTCCCGTGTTCTAAAGTGGAATGACGGTTTCCTGGTTTTTAGAAACAGAATTTAGTGTTTCCAGGTTTGAAAGGGGGGAAAGTCGTGTTTTTCCCGTTTCTGAAAGGGGAAGCAGTGTTTTCCCAAAGTTCTACAAATGGAATGTCAATTTTCCAGTTTCTGAAAACGGAAGTCAGTTTTCCAGTGTTCTGAAAGGGGGAAAGTCATGTTTTAGCGTTCTGGGCAGAAAATCAGGTTTCCAGTGCTCTAGAGGGGAAAGTCAGTGTTTTTCCCGTGTTCTGAAAAAGGAATGACAGTGTTTCCAGAGCTCTGGAAGAAAAATGTCAGGTTTCCTGTGTTCAAAAAGTGGAATTCGTGTTTCCAGTGTTTTGAAAAGCGGAATGGGCAGGTTTTTCCCTGTTTTTGAAAGCGGAATGTCAGGTTTCTATATTTACAAATGGGTGCGTGTTTCCCCGTGTTCTGAAAGCGGAATGCCAGTGTTTCCGTGTTTTACAAATGGAAGCAGTGTTTCCCAAAGTTTTGAAAGCGGAAATTCAGTATTTTTCCCTTGTTCTACAAATGGAATGTAGGTTTCCCTGTTTTCAAAGCGAAATGTCGTGTTTCCAGTCAAAAAGTATGTCAGTTTTCCAGTGCTCTGAGAGTGGAATGTCAGGTTTTCCTGCTCTGGAGTGGAATGTCAGTGTTTCCAATATGCCCGAAAATGAAATGTCATGTTTCCATTTTGTGAAAAGGGGAAAGTCAGTGTTTCCTTTTTTGTGGAAGCAGAATGTCAGGGGTTTCCGTGCCTAAGCGCAATGTCCGGTTTCCAGTGTTATGAAAGGGAAAGACAGTGTTTTTCCTGTGTTCTGGAAGCAGAAAGCCAGTTTTCCAGTTTCTAAGGGAATTCATGTTTCCAGTGTTCTGAAGCGGAATGCCAGTTTTCCCGTGTTTCTGAAAACGGAATGTCATTGTTTCCAAATTCTACAAAGGAATGTAGTGTTCCCAGGTTTGGAAGCGGAATGTCAGTGTTTCCAGTGTTTTTACAAATGGAAGTCGGTTTCCAGTATTCTGAAAGCGGAATGTCAGTTTTTCCAGGTTTTTGCAAGGAGAAAAGTCAGTGTTTTTTGTGCTCGAACTAAAAGCGTTGTTTTTCCCGTATTTGAAAAGAGGAATGTCGTGTTGCCCGGTTCTGAAAGGGAATGTCTGTTTCCCGGTTTTTCAAAACGGAATTTCGTGTTTCCAGGTTCTACCCAAAAAGAATGTAGTGTTTCCAGGTTCTGAAAAGGGAATGCCAGTGTTTCCCTGACTGAAAACGGAAAGCGTGTTTCCGTGTTTCTAAAGCGAATACATGTTCCCAGTGTTCTAAGGGAATTTCAGTGTTTCCCTTTTTTCTCAAAAACGGAATGCAGTGTTTCCAGTGTTTTTTACAAATGGAATGCAGTCTTCCCGTTTCTGAAAGCGGAATGCCCCTGTTTCCAGTGTTCTGAAAGCAGAATATCATTTTCCCTGTGTTCTGAAAGCAGAATGTAGTGTTTCCCCGGTTCTCAAAACGGAAAGTCGGGGGTTTCCGTGTTTTTCAAAAGGAATATCATTTTTTTCCAGTTTTCTGAAAGCGGAATGCCCGTGTTTCCAGTGTTCTAAAGCGGATGTCAGTGCTTTCCCGTGTTTTGAATGCGGAATTTCAGGTTTCCAGTGTTTGCAAGGAGAATGTCATGTTTCTAGTGCTGAGATGGGAAGTCGTGTTTTTCCCCGTATTCCTAAAGTGGAATGTCAGTGTTTTCCCCTATTCTAAAAGTGGAAAAAGTCAGTGTTTTCTGTTTTTGGGGGAAAAAAAATGTCGTGTTTTCGGTGCTCTAAAGACTGAATGCCGTTTTCCCGTATTCCAAAAGGGGAAAATCAGTGTTTCCGTGTTCGAAAGCAGAATGTCAGGTTTCTAGTGCTCTGAAGCGGGAAAGTCTGTTTTTCCCAAAATTCTACATGTGGAATGTCCGTTTTTCCAGTGTTCTTAAATGGAATTCAGTTTTCCGTGCTCGCCAGCATAAAGTCATGTTTTAGTGTTTTTAAAAACGGAATTTAGTGTTTCCTATCTAGAAATGGAATGCGTGTTTTCCCGGGCTGGAAGCAGAATGTCTTTTTCCAGTGTTTTCAAAAACGGGGGAAATTTAGTGTTTCCTGTTTTCTCAAAACGGGAAAGTCCCTGTTTTTCAGTGTTCACAAATGGAATGTCATGTTTCCAGTTTTGAAAGCGGAATGCCCTTTTCCAGTGCTCTGAAAGCGGAAAAATCATGTTTCAGGTTCTGAAAGCGGGAAGTCAGGTTTCTGTGTTCTGCAAGGAGAGCAGTGTTTCTATGGTCTGAGGTGGAATGTCATGTTTCCAGTATGCCAAAAATGGAAAGTCCCCCGTGTTTCCCGTATTCCAAAAAATGGAATTCAGTGTTTTCAGGGGCTGGAAAACAAAAAAGTCTGTGTTTTTCCGGGCCTAAGAGTGAATGCCATTTTTCAGTATTCCAAAAGTGGGAATGTCAGGTTTTTTAGTTTCTAAAACAGAATGCAGGTTTTTTAGGCTCTGAAAACGGAATGTCAGTGTTTCCGGGTTTTTTACAATGGGAAAGTCAGGTTTCCCCGTGTTTTTGAAAAAGGAAGTCAGTGTTTCCTGCTCTGGAACTATAAGTCAGTGTTTCCAGTGTTCAGAAAGCGGAAAGCAGTGTTTCCGTGTTCTACAAATGGAAAGTCTGTTTCCAGTTTTTGGGAAACAGAATGTCAGTGTTTCCCGTGTTCCAAAGCGGAATGTCAGGGTTTTTAGGTTCTACAAATGGAATGTCCCGTGTTTCCATGTTCGAAAGCGGAATGCCATGTTTCCATTTTTCTGAAAAACGGAAAGCAGTGTTTCCGTGTTTTTGAAGGAATGTCAGTGTTTCCAGGTTCTGCAAGGAAAGTCAGTGTTTCTAGTGGTTGAGAGTGGAAGTCATGTTTCCATATGCCCAAAAATGTAAAGTCAGTGTTTCCAGTATTCCAAAAGGGGCTGCAGTGTTTTTTAGTGCCGGAAGCAAAAAAGTCTGTTTCATGCTCTAAAGCTGAATGCCCGTTTTTTCCTTTCCAAAGTGAAAATGTCAGTGTTTCCGTGTTCTGAAAGCGGAATGCAGTTTTTCCAGTGGTTTTGAAAACGAAAGTCATGTTTTCCGTGTCTGTAAACGGAGTGTCAGGTTTCCGTGTTTTAAAGTGGAATGTCAGTGTTTCCAGTGTTCTGAAAAGGGATGTCAGGGTTTTTTCCCGTGCTCTGGAAACATAATTTAGTGTTTCCCGTGTTCGAAGCGGAAGTCGGTTTTCCTATACTAGAAATGGAATGTCGTGTTTCCAGTGTTCTGGAAGCAGGATGGGCAGTGTTTTTCCGTTTTCAGAAAGCGGATGCGTATTTTCCCGTGCTCTGAGAGTGGAATGTCAGGGTTTTTCCGTGTTGTGAAATGGAAATCATGTTTTCAGGTTCGAAGCGAATGTCTGTTTTTAGTGCTCTGAGAGCGAATGTCAGTGTTTCCATATTCGGAAAGAGGAATGCAGTGTTTCCTGTTTTGAAAGCGGAAGTTTGGGTTTCCAGTGTTTTCAAGCAAAAATCAGTGTTTTTCAGTGTTCTACAAATGAATGTCAAGTTTTTCCCGTGTTTTTGAAAACAAACCCTCAGTGTTTTCCAGAGGCTGGGAAACAGAATGCCAATGTTTCCCGTGTTCAGAAAAAAAAATGTCAGGTTTCCAGTGTTTTACAAAAAGGGGAAAGCAAAGTTTCCTGTTCTGAAAACGAAATGTCGTGTTTCCAATCAAGGGGGAATATCAGTGTTTCTGTTTCTAGGTGGGAAAGTCGAGTTTCCAGATTTGGTAAGTGGAAGTCGGGGTTTTTATTGTTTGAAAATGGAATGTCAGGTTTCCAATGTTTGCAAAGAGAATGTCATGTTTCCCGTGCTCTGATGTGGAATGTCAATTTTTCCAGGGTTTGGAAAGTGGGAAGTCAGTGTTTCCAGTGTTCTCAAGGAGAATGTTTTTTTCCAGTGCTCTCAAAGGGAAAATTATTGGTTTTCAGTTTTCCCAAAGAGGAATGTCAGTGCTTCCCGTGTTGTGGAAAATGGAATGACGGTTTTTTCCCCCGATTCCAAAGCAAAATTTCATTTTTCCCGCTTGAGAGCGAATGTGTTTTCCAGTATTTTGGAAAGTGGAGTGTCAGTGTTTCCAGTGTTTGAAAACAAAATGACAGTGTTTACTTTCTTTTAAAGCGGAATGTCAGCGTTTTTCCGGTTCACAAATGGAATTCAGTGTTTTTCCCGTGTTTTGCAAACGGAATGTCATTTTTCCCAACAAGGAGAATGTCAGTGTTTTTGTGTTTGAGAGTGGGAAAGTCAATGTTTCCATATTTGGAAAGTGGAAATCGGTTTCTATTGTTGTGAAAGTGGAATATCAGGGTTTTTTCCCGTTTCTCAAAGGGGAATGTCAGTGTTTCCAGTGCTCAAGAGTGGGAAAGTCAATTTTTTTCCCGTATCGGGAAAGTGGAATGTCGGTTTCCATATTTTGCAAGGGGAAAGTCTGTTTTCCATGCTCTAAAGTGGAAGTTAGTGTTTGCAGATTTAAAAGGGAATGTCCCGTGTTTCCATGTTGTGGGAAATGGAATGTCAGTGTTTCCATATTCCCAAGTAGTTTTCAGTGTTTCCAATGCTCTGAGAACGGAATGTCAGTGTTTCCAGTATTCGGAAATGGAGTGTCAGTGTTTCCATGTTTTGAAAGCGGAAAGCGAGTGTTTTCCCGTGTTTTGAAAGCAAAAAAGACAGTGTTTACATTGCTCTGAAAGCGGAATGTCACGTTCCCCGGTTCTACAATGGAATGTCAGGGTTTTCCCGTGTTCTCAAAAGGGAATGTCCCGGGGTTTTCCCGTGTTCTGAAAGCGGAATGCAGTGTTTCCGTGTTCACATATAGAATTTTGGTGTTTTCTGTGTTTTGAAAAACGGAATGTCAGTGTTTTTAGTGTTTTTGGGAAAGGAATGTCTGTTTTTCCCGTGTTCGAAAACGGAAAGTCATGTTTTTCCCGTGTTTACAAATGGAAATTTAGTGTTTCCAGTTCTGAAAGCGAAAGTCAGTGTTTCCATAAGGAAATTCAGGTTTTCATTGCTCTGAGAGTGGAAGTCTATTTCCGTATTTGGAACGTGCAATGTCGTGTTTTTCCCTGCTTGAAAGCAGAATTCTTTTTTTCCCGTGTTTTTGAAACAGAATCTCAGTGTTTCCTGTATTCGGGAACGTGCTTGAACTGAATGTCAGTGTTTCCATGTTTACAAAGAATGTCATGTTTTCCCGTGCTCTGAGAGCAAATGTCAGGTTTTCCCGCATTCTGAAGAGAATGTCATGTTTCCCGTGTTCGTAACAGAATGTCAGGTTCCCAGTGTTTTAGAAATGGAATTAGGTTTTATGTTCGAAAACGGAAAAGTAAGGTTTCCGTGACTGAAAACAGAAAGTTATTGTTTCCAGTATTCGGTAAGTGAATTTCTGTTTTCCGTGTTCTGAAATCGGAAAGTTTAGTTTTTTCCCGTGTTGAAAACAAATATCAGGTTTCCAGTTTTTTGAAAATGAAAGTCAGTGTTTCCAGTGTTTTTTAAAATGAATGTCAGGTTTCCAGTGGTTTTTGAAAACAGAATTCGTGTTTTTCCCCCGTTTTCTGAAAGTGGAATGTCAGTGTTTCCAGAATCTAAAAGGGAAGCATTATTTACATTTCAATTTTTTATTTTGCCATGTTCTTGTATTTTAATATAGCGACTGTAAATGCAAAGTCTATAAAGCGAAATCAAAACTAACTAGTCAAACTTTTTAAAATATTTAGGATGGTATTAAAAAACTGGAAAAAACTGACATTCCCCACTAGAGCCTGGAAACACTGATATTCCCCTTCCAGAACACTGCAAAAAACTGACATTCGACATTCAACACTGCAAAAACCGATTCTGCTTCAGAAAATGGAAACATGCATTCTTTCTCTCAGAGCACTGGAAACCATGACATTCCCTTTTAAAACACTGGAAACACTGACATTCCATTTGTAGAACACTGGAACACTGACTTCCCTTCCAAAACATTGGAAAAACTGACATTCTGTTTTCAAGCATGGAAAAAACGACTTCCCCTTTAGCACACAGAAAAAAATTTAATTCTATTGTAGAACACTAAAACATTTACATATCGCCCCTTTGAGCATGGAAAAACTGACTTCCGCTTTCAGAATACGAAAAAACCTGATTTCCATTTTTAGAAAACTGACACACATTCCCCTTTCAGAACACTGAAACACTGCTTCTGCTCTCAAAAACTGGAAACACTGACATTCCCTTTTAGAAACACTGGAAAAAACTGATATTCCACTCTCAGGCAATGGGGAAAAACCCAACTTTTTTTCTTTACTTGGAAAAAGCGACATTCCCCTTTTTAAGCACTGGAAAAATGACATTCCACTTTCCGAACACTGAAACACTGACATTCCACTTTTTCCCTTACTGCAAAAATGATATCAACTTGCGAAAACAGGGAACACTGACATTCCACTTTCACAACACTGGGGGGGGGGAAAAATGAATTTTCCCCTTTCCAACACTGGGAAAAACTAATTCAGCTCTCAGAGCCTGGGAAAAACTGAATTCTGGTTTCGAACAGAAACACTAACATTCCGCTTTCAGAACACTGAAAACACGATATCCCTTTGTAAATCTAGACACTGAATTCCCCTTTCAAACACTGGAACACTGACATTTTGCTCTTTAGAAACACTGGAAACACACTTCCCCTTTAGAAACTGGAAAAAATGATATTCCCTCCAGACAATGGAAACACTACTTCTTCTTTACTGGAAACGTGACTTCCACTTTCAGTTACTGGAAACACGACATTCCACTTTCCGAACCTGGAAACCCTGACATTCCCCCTTTTCCCATTACTGCAAACCTGAAATTCACTTGCAGAAACCCGGGGAAAACCCGACATTCCCCTTTCACAACACTTGGAAACACTGCTTCCACTTTCACAAAAACGGGGAAAAAAATGACATTCACCTCAGAGCAGGAAACACTGACATTCTGGTTTCAGAACATGAAAACCTAAAAATTCCGCTTTAGAACACTGGAAACATGACATTTCCCTTTCCCAATACAGGGAAAACTAACATTTCCCCTCTCGAGAAATGGAAAAAATGCCCCTTTTGCTGACTGTAAACCTGACATTCCGCTTTCAGAACACTGGAAAAAACTGACATTCCATTTTTAGAACACAGGAAACACTGACATTCCGCTTTCAGAACACGAAACTGACTTCTGCTTCCAGTGCACTGGAAAAACGACATCCGCTTTTAGAAAACTGAAAACCTGACATTCCGCTTTCAAACACTGCACCCGAGAACTGGAAACACTGGCATTCCTTTTTCAGAAAATGAAAAAAAGACATTCCAGTTGTAAACGCTGAAAACACGGCATTCCGCTTTCAGAGCACGGGGAAACACTGAAAATTTCCCTTTTCCGAATACTGGAAACACGAATTCAGCTCTCAAGCACTGAAAACACTCTTCTGCTTCCAAAACTGGGAAAAACTTTCGGAAAACCGGAAACACTGACTTCCACTCTCAGAGCCGGGAAAACGGAATTTTCCTTGCAGAACCCTGGAAAAAACGACATTCCCCTTTCAGAAACGGGGAAAAATGACATTAACTTAGAAAACTGGCATTTCCGCTCTCAGAGCATGGAAAAACTGACCTTCCAAATTTTGAATACTGGAAACACGACATTCCACTTTCAGAACCTGGAAACTCTGGCTTTTCCCTTTTAGAACACTAGAAAAAAACTGACATTTCCCCTTTCAAGCAAGGGAAACCGACATTTTCCTTGCAGAACAATGGAAAAACTGACATCCCCTTTCAGAACACGGAACAGAATTCCCTTTATAAAACCCCGGGAAAAACTGACATTCCCCTTTCAGAACACTGGAAACACTGACATTGCTCTCGACACTGAAAACCTAACATTCCCTTTCAGAATACTGGAAAACACGGGGGGGCAATACTTTGTAAACAGGAAACCTGACATTTTGCTTTCAGAATTGGAAAAAACTGACATTCTGCTTTCAAACACTGAAAACACTGACCTCCCCCCTTTCAGAACACTCTAAACACTGACACTCCCCTTTTGAATACTGGAAACATGACATTCCACTCTAGAGCACTGGAAGACTGACATTGGCTTCCAGAACACAGGAAAAAAATGACGTTCCCTTTAGACCACTGAAACACGACATTTTTTTCTTTTAATACTGGAAACACTGAATCCCCTCTCAGAGCATGGAAAAAATGACATTCTCTTTCAGAGTACTGGAAACCTGACACTCCGCCTCAGAGCACTGGAAAAATTTTACATTCCCTTTGGAGAACACTGGAAACATGACATTCCACATCAGAGCATGGAAACATGACATACTGCTTTCAGAAAACGGAAAAAGCATTCTGCTTTTCAGAACCTGGAACACTGAATTTATATTGAACACTGGAAACATTGACACTCCTTTTCAGAACACTGGAAAAACCGAATTCCGCTCTAAGAGCAGTGATAATTGACATTCCCCTTTCAGAACACTTGAAACGCTGAATCCTTTGTAGAACCTAGAAACACTGACATTCCGGTTTCGAACACGGAAAAGCGACATTCCCTCAAGAGCATGGAAACACTAACATTCTGCTTTTAGAAACTGGAAAAACTGGCATTCCGCTTTCAGAGCACTGGAGACCGGACATTCCACTTTTTTTAATAGGGAAAACTGACTTTCCACTCCAAAGACTGAAACACTAATTTTGCTTTCCCGAAAAAGGAAACACTGACATTCCACTTTACAACCGGAAACACTGACACCCACGTTTGGGAAAACTGGAAAAAACTGACATTCTCCACCAAACACTGGAAACATGACATTTTTCCTTCCAGAACACTAGAAAAACTGACATTCCATTTGTAGAACATTGGAACACAGACATCCCGTTTCGAACATGGAAACGCTGACATTCCACTCTCAGAGCACGGGAAAAACTGATTTCCGCTTTTAGAAAACTGGAAACCGAATTCCATTTTTAGAACACTGGAAACACGACATTTCCCTTTGTAAACTCGGAAAAACTGCATTCCCTTTTAGACACTGGAAACACGAATTCTGCTTCCAGAACACAGGAAACATGACATTCCATTTTTAGAACAGGAAACACTGACATTCCACTCTCCGAACACTGAGACAGATTTTGCTTCTAGAACCTGGAAAAAAAGACATTCCGTTTCAGAACACTGGAAACACTGACTTCTCTTCTAGAACACTGGAAACACGACATTTCCCCTTCAGAACACTGGAACACTGGGTTCCTTTTTGAAAACAAAAAACAGACATTCCATTTGTAAAATACGGAAACACTGACATTCCCTTTATAACCGGGGGGAAAATTCGGTTTTTAGAACACGGGGAAACACAAGCATTCCACTTTCCAAATACTGGAAACACTGACTTCCACCTCGAGCACTGCAAAACCTGACATTGCTTCCAGCCCCAAAAAACACTGCATTTCACTTTCACAATATGGAAACCGACATTCCCCTTTCCATGCTCAGATCAGGAAACATTTAATTCTCCTTCCAGAACAGGGAAACACGGAATTCCACTTTTGAACATGGAAACAGAAATTTTACTGTAAACACTGGGAAAAATTCCACTTTCCATCCAAGCATGGAAACATTTACATTCTCCTTCCCGAAACGGAAAAACTGACATTTCCCCTCTCAGAGCATGGAAAAACTGACTTCTGCTGTCATAACCTGAAAACTGATATTCTCCTTTTGAACACTAGAAACAGACATTTTCCCCTTTCGGAATATGGAAACACTGACTTTCATTCTCAGGGGCTATGTAAACTTCACTTTCCTCACATTCTGCCTCAGAACACGGAATACACATTTCCTTTTTAGAAACATAAACATTACTTCCCCTTTCAAAAAACTGGAAACACGACATTTTACCCCCGAACAAGGAAAACTGACATTCCATTTTTTGAACACTGGAAACCTGACATTCCATTTCCAACACTAGAAATATTCCACTTTCAAACACTGAAATCTGACATCCACTTTCCAATCGGAAAAACTGAAACCGCTCTCAGAACACTGAGAACGACTTCTGCTTTTAGAAAAACCCGGAAACACTGACATTTCCGCTTTTGAAACTGGAAAACTGCATTCCTTTTTTAGAACAATGGAAACACTGGCATTCTGCTCTCAGAAAAATGGAAACACTGCTTTCCCCTCTCAAACCCCGGGAAAAAAATCAGAACACTGGAAAAACTACATTTCCTTTGTAGAACACTGGAAAAAACTGAATTCCATTTTTAAAACTTTTGGGAAAACTGACATTCCCCTTTTAGAGCACTGGAAACAGACTTCGCTTCCAGAACCAAAAAATACTGACATTCCACTCTAGAGCACTGAAAACACTAACATTCCCCTTTCAAAAAAGGGAAAAAGTGCATTCCCCATTTTAGAACACTGGAAACACTAATATACCATTTGTAAAAACAGGAAAAGCTGACATTTTTGCTTTCAAAGATTGGAAACACTGACATTCCATTTCTAATACTGGAAACAGACATTTCTTCCAGAGCCATGGAACATTTACATTCTCCTGCGACACTGGATACACTGACATTCCGACTTCAGCACACTAAAACAACATTCCATTTTTAGAACACGAAAATTGATATTCCGCATTCAGAAAACTGGTAACCTGACATTCTGCTTCCAGAACACAAAAACCCTGACAATCCCCTTTCAAAACACTGGAAACACGACACTCCCTTTCCAAAACAAACCTGACATTCGCTATCAAGCATGGAAACAATGACATTCTGCTTTCAAACCTGGAAACACGACATTTGCTTCCGAACACTGGAAACCTTGACATTCCCCCTTTGTAGAACACTGGAAATCTGACATTTTTCTTTCAGAAAAACTGGAAGGGTGACATTCCACTCTAAAACACTGGAAACACTGAAAACTCCACTTTCCGAATCTGGAAAAAACTGACATTCCGCTCTCAAGCACGGAAAAAATGACATTCTGCTTTTGAACACTGGAAAACTGACATTCCTTTTCAGAACACTGGGAAAAATTGACATTCCATTTGTAGAACACAGGAAACCTAACATTCTGCTTTTGAGCACTGGAAACACGCATTTTGCTTTCAGAACATTTGGGAAAAACTGTTCGTTTCCCGAACACAGGAAACCTGAATTCCACTTTCACAACACTGGAAACAGTCATTTACTTTTGGGTCTGGGAAAAATGACATTCCGCTTTCAGAGCACTGGAAACACTGACAAACTCCGACTGGAAACCTGACATTCCTTTTCGAACATTGGAAAACTGACATTCCTATTAGAACACTGGAAAAAAGACATTCCCCTTTGGGAACATGGGAAAAACTGCATTCTGCTTCCCGCATGGAAACCTGACATTCCGCTTTAGAAACAGGAAAAACTGACTTCCTTTGTAAATACTGGAAAACTGACATCCTGCTTTCTGAACATGGGAAAAATAGACACTGACATTCCGCTTTCAGAACAAGGGAAAAACTGACATTCCATTTGTAGAATATGGAAACACTGACATTTGCTTCCAGAGCAATGGAAACACGACATTTCCCTCTTCGAACACTGGAAAAACTGACATTCTGCTGTCTAACACTGTAAACACTGATATTCTCCTTTCAGAACATAGAAACACTGACATTCCACTTTTGGAAACGGAAAAAAAATGACTTTCATTCTCAGATTAAAAATCAATTTTCCCCCAATTCTGCTCTCAGAAAAAACGGGAAAAAACACACCCATTTTTTTGAACAAGAAACTTGACATTTTCCACTTTCAGAAAAATGGAAAACCACTGAATTTTACTTTTCCCGAAAACAGGAAACCTGACTTCCATTTTTTTGAAAACGGAAACCTGACATTCCCTTTCCCCAAAACGAATTTCCACTTTCAGAAAACTGGAAAATCTGAATCCACTTTCCGAAACTGGAAAAACTGATATCCGCTCTCCAAAAAAACTGAAACAAACATTTGCTTTCAGAAACACTGGAAACACTGCATTCCGCTTTCAAAAACTGGAAACACTGACATTCCATTTGTGAACAATGGAAACACGGGATTTGCTCTCAGAACAATGGAACACTGATCCCCCTCCAGAACCCCGGAAACACTCAGAACACTGGAAAACACTTACATTCCCTTTGTAGAACAGGAAAAATACTTCCTTTGTGAATTGGAAACACTGGGCATTCCACTTTCAAGCACTGGAAACCTGACATTCTGCTTCCAAACACAAGAAAACAATTTCCCCCTCAAGCACTGAAAACATAACATTTTCCGCTTTTAGAACAATGGAAATAGGGCCTTCCGTTTCAGAACACTGGAAAAACCCAATAACCCCCTTTTTAGAACACAGGGAAAGCGACTTTTTGCTTTTAGAGATTGGAAACACGCTTCCCCTTTCGTAATACTGGGGAAAAAGACATTTCTTCTCAAGCCATGGAAACTTTTACATTCTCCAGCAGAACCTGGTAACCCGACTTCCGACTTTACACACTAGAAAAAACATTCCATTTTGTAAACCTGGAAACTTTATATTCCGCATTTTGAAAATGGAACACTGACATTCGCTTCCAGAACCAAAACACTGACAATCCACTTACAGAACACTGGAAACACGACACTCCCTTTCCGAATCTAGAAACACTGAATTAGCTATCAAAACACGGAAACAATGACATTCTGCTTTCAAACCGGAAAAACTGACCTTGTGGGTTTCAAAAAACTGGAACCCTTTTCATTCCATTTGTAAAAACTGGAAAAATGACATTCTGCTTTCGAAAACTGGGGGCGCGCATTTCCACCCCTCAAAGCACGGGAAAACTGAAACCCCCCACTTTTCCCAAAAGGAAACACGACATTCCGCTCTCAGAGCACGGAAAAATGACATTTTCTTTCAGAAACTGGAAAAACTGACTTCCGTTTTTTAGAACACTGGAAACATTTACATTCCATTTGTAGAACACGGGGAAAAACTAAAATTCTCTTTCGAGCCTGGAAACACTAATTCTGCTTTCGAACATTGGAAACACTGACATTCTGTTTCCAGAACCCCGGGAAAAACTGACATTCCCTTTCCAAAAACTGGAAACAGTGAATTCTACTTTAGGAATACGGAAACACGACATTTTGCTTTCGGGGCATGGAAACACGACAATCTCCCTTACTGGAAAAACTGACTTCCGTTTTTAGAAAATTGGAAACACTGACTTCCCTATGTAGAACAGGAAAAAACACATTTTTCCCTTTGGGAACACTGGGAAAACTACATTCTGCTTCCCGAACACTGGGAAAAACTGACATTCCGCTTTCAGAACACAGGAAAAAATGACATTCCATTTGTAAATACTGGAAACATGAATCCCGCTTTCTGAACACTGGAAATTAGACACTGACATTCCGCTTTCAGAAAACAGGAAACACTGCATTCCCTTTTTAGAAAACGGGGAAACACGACATTTTGCTTCCAAGCAATGGAAACATGACATTCCGTTTCAGAACACTGGAAACCTGACATTTTGCGTTATAACACGTAACACTGATATTCTCCTTTCAGGGAACCCTTAAAAAACTGACATTCCACTTTCGGAAAACTGGGGAAAAACCCGACATTTTTTTCTCAGGACTATGTAAACATTCACTTTCCCCCCACATTCTGCTCTCAGAACACGGAAAACACATTCCATTTTAAAAACACATTAAACATTGACATTCACTTTCGAAAACGGAAACA
This sequence comes from Penaeus monodon, assembly GCF_015228065.2. Classification (NCBI taxonomy): domain Eukaryota; kingdom Metazoa; phylum Arthropoda; class Malacostraca; order Decapoda; family Penaeidae; genus Penaeus; species Penaeus monodon. The sequence continues at coordinate 83,403 of NW_023650146.1, read as the reverse complement.
CTGACTTCACTTCCAAACACAGGAAACACGACTTCCTTTTTTTGAACACTGGAAACCTGACATTCCACTTTTTAAACACTAGAAAATTCCCCTTTTTAGAACACTGGAAACTCTGACATCCCCTTTCCGAATACTGGAAAAACTGATTCCGCTTTTTTTTTGAACACTGAGAACAATGACATTCGCTTTTAGAACACTGGAAAATGACATCCGCTTTCAGAACCTGGAAACATGACTTTTTATTTTTAAACAAAGGAAACCTGGCTTCTGCTCTAAAAAAACAATGGGAAAAAGACATTTCCCCTCCAGAACCCGGAAACTCAGAACACTGGAAACACTTACATTCCTTTGAGAACACTGGGAAAAACGAAATTCCTTTGTAGAACTTGGAAAACTGACATTCCACTTTCAGAGCACTGGAAACACGACATTCTGCTTCCAGAACACAGGGAACACTGACATTTCCCCCTCAGAGCACTGAAAACACTAAAATTCCCCTTTTAGAAAAAAATGGAAATATGACATTCCGATTTAGAACCTGGAAAAAACAAATACCATTTGTAGAACACAGGAAAAAGCGACATTTCGCTTTTGAAGTTGGAAAAAATGACTTCCCCTTTCGTAATACTGGGAAAAAGAATTTCATTCTCAGAGCCATGGGAACTTCACATTTTCCTGCAGAACACGGATACCTGACATTCCGACTTCAGCACACTAGAACCCGACATTTCCTTTGTAAACACTGGAAACATTGAATTCCGCATTCAAACACTGGGAACACGGACATTCTCTTCCAGAACACAAGAAACATGCCCACACAGAACACTGGAAACACTGACACTCCACTTTCCCAATACTAAAAAAACTGACATTCAGTACAAAGCCCGGAAAAAATGAAATTTTTGTTTTAGAACATGGAAAAAACTGCATTGGCTTTCAGAAAAACTGGGAAACCCCGACACCTTTGTAAAAAACTGGAAATACTGACATTTGCTTTTTAGAACCTGGAAGCGCTGACTTCCACTTCAAAGCACTGGAAACACTCACTCCCTTTCCCAAAATGGAAAAAATGACTTCCGCTCCAGAGCACTGGAATAATGACATTCTGCTTTTAGAACACTGGGAAAAACTGACATTCCGTTTTCAGAACCCGGAAAAATTGACATTCCATTTGAGAAACCCCAGGAAACCTCTTCCCTGCTTTCAGGCATGAACCCTGACATTCTGCTTTTAGAACTTTTTTAAACACTGACATTCTGTTTCCCCGAACACAGGGAAACACTGACTTCCCTTTTTACAACACTGGAACAGTGACATTCTACTTAGAAACTGAACACTGACATTCCTTTCAGAGCATGGAAACCTGCAATCTCCTTGACTGGAACATGAATTCCTTTTCAGAAAAATTGGAAACCTGACATTCCATATGTAGAACACTGGAAAAACTGACATTTTCCCTTTTTGGGAACACTGGAAAAATACTTCTGCTTCCCGAACACTGGAAACAGACTTCCGCTTTCAGAACAAGGAAACACTGACATTCATTTTTTGATACGGAAACACTGCATCCTGCTTTCGAACATGGGAAAAATAGCACTGAATTCCGCTTTTAGAAAAGGAAACATGACATTCCATTTGTAGAATCTGGAAACACTGAATTTTCTTCCCGAGCATGGAAAAACTGACTTCCTCTTCAAACACTGGAAAGCTGACATTCCATTTGTAGAACATGGAAACACGGGGCATTCCCTTTTTTGAGCCCTGGAAAAAGGATTTCCGTTTTTAAAAACTGGGAAAAAACGACATTATTTTAGAACATGGAAAAACCGACATTCCCCTTTTGAGCAGGAAAAAAAAAATTCCATTTTTAAAAACTGGAAACAAACGCTTCCAGACCCCCTGGAAACACAAAAACCCTTTTTAGAAAACTGGAACCGACATTCTTTTTTTTTAAAACTAAAAAAAGGGACATTCCCCTTTTTGAACTGGAAAAAACTGACATTCTGTTTTTGAAATGGGGTGTTGTTTTAAAAACTGGAAAACTGACATTCTTTTTGGAAAAATGGAAACATAAAATCCCCTTTTTAGAACATGGAAAAACTGCTTGTTGTGAAACCCGACATTCCGCTTTGAGAAACTGACTTTATTTGAGAAAACTGAAACATAATTCCCTTTCAAACACGGAACACTGACATCCGCTTTCAGACTTGGGAAAAACTGACATTTTTCCATTTGAGAAAAAAGAAAAAGCATCCCTTTCGAACATAAAAAATGACATTGCTTCCAAAGCCGGAACATGACACCCTTTTTTGAACATTTGGGAAAAAACCCGACATTCTGTAGAAACCCCGAAAAATTTTTTTGTTTTAGAACACTGGTGACTTTTCCTTTTGAACACTGGAAACACTGACATAGCTTTCAGAAACTGGAAAAACTACATTCCGTTTCGAACCTGGGAAAAACTGACATTTTTTTTTTTTTCCCCCCTTTCAAAACACTGGAAACACTGACATTCCATTTGTAGAACACTGGAGACCTGACATTACGCTCTCAGAACAATGGAAACGCTGACATTCCGCTTTCAGAACAATGGAAACACGACATTCCACTAACAGAAAATGGAAAAAACTGACATTCCACTTCCCAAAAACACTGGAAACACTGACATTCTGCTGATCATTTTCCTCCACATTTACATCATCCACAAAGTTTTCGTTATCTATCTCCTCTCTACCATCCTCCTCATCATTATTAGCTTCTCTTTCCTCTCCCTCTATAAAACTTCTTTTTATCATTTCCAACTCAAGTTCTGAAACCCAAACCGTTCTTTCTGATGGCTCTGGCCTGGTCACATATACGTTGGGCTCAGTCGACTCAAACCCTCCTCTGTTCCTCCATTCTCTGAACATTCTTTGCCTGTATCCTCTGTTGGGTTTTTTCCATTTTCATCAAATGGTTTACTTCTGTAAAAACATTCCATACTACTTTATTTACTTCTTTTTTCCCACTTTGTTCTCACAGTATTTAGGATAACGGACCGGGTCTCCGCTGTCGAACCGGAGAAAACACCTCCCGGGGCGAGGGACCTTCACATAAAGTTCCAGCCCCATTCATGCCGTTGTCGGGGTTATTTTGATTTGGCATTACACCATAAAGAGGATTGGGGGTGAAAAGGTGTCACAACCACCAGTATTTTATCGTGATACCATCACTAGGGAGGTTGCTATTCAAAGCTAAAGAGTACCCCCCCCACCCATGGAGACAGACTAGCCCCCCCCGGAACGCCAACCGGTACTTCATGGTCTCGGGGGAATTATTATTATTATTATTATTATTATTATTATTATTATAATAATTGCTATTGTTTTGTTGTTATTTTTATTATTATCATTATTTATATTATGTTATATTATTATTATTTTTTCTAAAAATAGCATAATTACCAAAGATTGTATGACGGGCAATAATTAAATGTTTGATGAAAAAATGATGTAATGATGAAAACTAATTAATAAAACTTTTGTTATATCATCATCATCATTAAATTTTTTTTTTAATTGTTGTTATTTATTATGTATTATTATATTATTATTATTAATTAATTATATTATATTTTATTATTATTATTATTATATTTGAAAAAAACATAATTACAAAAAAAAGTATGGCAGCAATAATTACAAGTTTTGATAATAATTATTATTTTTGCAAAAAATAATCATAATAGCAATGAAATAGTGAAATAATGATAATAATAATAATAAAAAAAAATAATTACAATAATGATGATTATGATGTTTTAATGTTAATAATGATAATAATAGTGATGATAATGATGATTTTAAATGATGAAAATAACAATAATAATGTCCACCTATAATAAAAATAAGAAAAAGAAAAATCCCAAAAGTCGAAAAAGGGGCAAAATATAGTGATACATAGCCTTTTCAGAGTTGGCTCCAAAATGGCGTTGTTTCGATTTCATTGATGATTTCGGTCATTATTAGGGTGATTATGATAATAGTCCTCATAATTCATTAATTATAACAATAATGAAAAAAAATGAGAATGATGAGATATTTTTTGTGATTATAATTATAATCATAATTTGAATCATAATGAGAATAATTGCATTGATAACAGTAATATTATTATTTCATTATTATTATTATTTTTGTTTTTTGTTGCTGTTGTTGTTGTTTTTTTGTAATTATTACTATTACTACTACTATTACTTTTATTATTATTATTATTTTTATTGTTGTTGTTGTTGTTAATATCCTTTTTACTTTTATATATTTTTTTTTTATTATCATTATTATTATTATCATAATAACAATAACAATAATATTGTTATTATCATTTTTGAAGTTGTTGTTGTTTTATTATTATTGTTATTAATATTATTATCATCATTGTTATTATTTTTTATTGTTGTTTTTTGTTGTTGTTTTTGTTTTTTTTCATAATTATTATATATTATTATCAATAATATGTTGCTTTTTATATTAAAACTTTTGCTTTTATTATTACTATTACTAATTATTATTATCATTATTATTTTTATTTTTTGTTGTTATTATTATTTTTCATTATCCTTCTTATGTTATAATTTTTATTATTATCAATCTTATTATTATTACATTTATTATTAAAAAAATATTATAATGACAAATAGTAATTATATAGGATAATAAAATGATAATAATAATTATAATATATTATTGCTATTAATTATTGTTGTTATATTGTAAGAGTGGCGCTCCTCACCGCAGCCTCCCGTATCCCCGTGACCACCGACATCTCGCAACCTGTTCGCTTTTCCGCTCTGGGGGGAGCCCCCTTTTCAGTGTGCCAGTCGCCGCTTTTCGTTCTCCCACATCTTTGTTATTCTTTTATATATTTCTTTTTCTTTAATACGGATTTTGGGAAGTTTTAGGATTATTTTAGTTAAACCCGTTTGGGTTCGGTTTTTCTAGTTTATTTTGCTTCACTTTCCATTCATGATGTTATTCGTTCTTTTATATAATTTACTCCATTTCAATTTTAATGAGAACAAATATTTTTTATTGTTATTTTATGAAATATTACTATATTTTATGTCTTTTATGATTGTAAAGATATACGGACCGTGACGTCACGGCATGTGGGGTAACGCTATTTTTCCCCCGAAAAAAACAGTCGGTGCCCGCACTTGGTCCAAAATAAGTTGTATTTTTCTCACCCCAATTTTTGATGACTGAACTATAGCCGGCTTCAGCCAACACGGGTCCGCCAGGTACTTCAGGGAGACAAAAGTTACGTGTGTCCTGACAGTTGTGTTATGTATCAATTAGGGGCTGCACTAACTTAATTATATAATGAGAATCAGTGAAGGAGATCGTAATTTCATAAATTATGACCCCTTTTTCATACCATCTTATATATCAATTTTTGGTGTATTACTACCTGATTCCATTCTTAAAGTAATTTATTTAATTGTTTAGCTTTAATTTAGATTCTTTTTTATATTGGGTTTACGTTGGGAGAAAACTCTCTGGAATGATACTTCACTTATGCATTCCTAGAATTCCCTCTTTGCCCGCTACCACTCTCAGGGGGTTCTAGGTCTTTCAGGGGGGGACAATTATACACTCTCAGATTGCGCAAGGCATCCCCCTGGATACAGAGCAGCTTACCCTCACAGTATATTTTTTGGTGATCAGCGGTGGGATGGTTTCCACCCTTTAACTTTTACGAGTGGCTATCTCCGTAAATCACGTCCAGCGTAGTTCTCTTATGGTAGGTTATTTTGCATGATTTTAATAGTTTCGGTGAGCCATTTTTTTCCATTGTTTTATTCCTTTTATTTTTCTCTCTACTGTGTGCGAATGGCTCTCTTGCATTTTTTTTTATAATTTTCGTATTTTTTATTGGTTGCTTTTAAGTGTGGTTACTTTGGTCTGTCTGCTGCTTCTTTAAAAGTTCTTTTATATCCTGTGGCCTTTCTGCCTTTTTTTACGGCTTTTTTTAGTATTTAGACTTGTCTTTTTTTTTTTTTTAAATCTTTTTCTTAATGGTTTGTTTTTTTTGTTTTTTTTTAAGTCACTCTCCAGTTTTATTTGTTTGCTTCTTTTATGTTGGCCCCACGTAGATTAGGATACCTATAATCATGTGCTTTAATGTGTTTTCCTTTGTGGTATCATTTAATCCAATTTTATTCCCTAAATTGTCATTGGTCACCCATTGCTTATTTTCGAAGTTGATTTTTGCCTGATACCCCTTTTGTGTGGTGTCTGCTTTTGTTTCTGTCTAATATACCCAACGAGTGGGAACGCGAAGAACGTTACCACAGACGCAAGAGCGCTGCAAACCTAATGTCTACTAGCCAGCCAGCGCCTACAAGCCAACCAGTGTCTGGAGCGTCTTCTCCCGCAGCCAGCCCCTCGAATCCGGATATTCGGCGAGCAGTCCAGGTGATGGAGGGTGAAATCAACCCTTTTGAAGAGCTGATGGGTAAGATCAACGACCTCTGCTCAGAATTCAGGGACTATAAGGAGCAGAGAAACCCAAAAGGGTTTTTGAGCAACATGAAGAAGCCCCTGCGCCTGGGGTGGGGTTGGTGAAGGGCGATGCCCACTACTCCACCCGAGGATGCCCGTCTGAGGGAGAAGGACGATATTATCCAAGATCTGCAGAACAAGCTGGAACAGCAGTCCCGAACCCTGAATGAAGTCCGCCAGCAACTGGGAAAGGCATGGAAAACCCCACGTGCTGACTCCCACAGGAGTGTGAAAGGGAACGAAACATTGAAGTCCTTCGTCAGCAGCTTCATCAACAGGATGTAGGGCCACAGGAGGCAGACGGGACGGGCCCGAGCTTCTACCAGGCCAGCCGTTAAAGGGTCTCAGTTCCATAGGCCATCATGACCGCGGGTGCCGTAATGTATGCAGCACCACGTCTACCTAGGCCATCAGTCGCTGTCACTCCCACTGATGGTCATAACCCTCCAGCTCCAGCCCTTCACCTGTCCGACTTAACACGCCAGAGAGACCATGTTCCTTTTTTCACAGCCAGTTCGGCCAGATCACAGCCTCCCTCCTCGGGTTTGCCATGACCCTTTTTCATCTCAGTCTTCTGGTGCTGCAGTGAACTACTACCTCACCCGAGAGAAGGTCCCAAACTTTCGTGGAGATGCCCCAGCCTCTCAGCCTCTTCGAAAAAATCAAGAGGTGGAAGGATGGATACGTGCTCTAGAGAATATAGTGAAGCCAGCAACATCAGAGGCATACATACAAGCAGCCGGGGCTAGCTGCAGAGGACCCGCGGAGCTTCTGATTAATTCACCACTGTTTGACAGCTTCACAGATTGGCAGTCCTTTAAAGCTGCACGGCGCAACAGTTTCGTGGGACCTACACAGTGGGGCCTTTTATAAGGTGCTGTAAAAACACCCCCTTTGCTCCACCCCAAGCCCTATGGATTCTTCTTACAGCTGGAGGGGAATGTTTACCAGGGGTACAGAGATCATCCCCGGGCTGTAGTGGGACCGGTCACAACTGGTCAAAAGGGTCTTTTTGATTTCTGGCACTCAAGGAAGATGGCAGCCCTTCCCAGGTGGCTGAGACGGCTCAGCACATATGGAACCCCATGGCATGGAATTCAGCACTCTTCAGCACCTGACCTGATCCTGAGGTTCCCGCTCCATTTACCAGTCCATTTACCATTTACCCGTGCCCGTGATCCCTATGCCATGCCTGTTGAAGCCACTATTCCGCAAGAGCCCCAGAACAAATGGTGCGCGTACCATCGCATGGCCAAACACACCGATACCATGGAATGCCGTGCCCAGGCCCGAAGGTCCTCTGCCTCTCCACCTATGACAGGCGTTGTTCCAGTTTTCAAAGTTCACAGCACTATGTCAGAGAGTGCCCCTTTCCCCCAGGTCCAGGGTCCCGTCGCTCCCGAACCACTGGCCAAGAAGAACTGTCATCTGTTTCCTCGACACTGGCTCGGAAGCGACTATCATCAAACCCAGGACCCTTCAACTAGTTGACCCACATGGAACCGTGCGACGTAGAGACCCAGCTCGCATTCTCAAGGGTGTTGCTGACAAGCCCCTCGATACTCTCGGTGAAGTAATCCTCTCTTTTTGCCTAGCCCCCAACTTGAAAATACGGCACCAGTTCGCTGTTTGTGATGCAAAATTCCCGGAGGTGTACTCTTGGGAATGGACTTCCTCCATTGAACATGCTTTAACCTCTCATCTGATGCTGAGGAGGGCAGGGCTTGTCTAGTTATTGAAGGCCAGCCCTTCCTAGTAACTTACACTGACTCTCCACTATGCAAATCAGTGTTGTGTCTGCAGAAACTACCAACTTGACAGATCCTACGAATGCAGATACAGCACTGCTCCAATCACACATGCAGTGGACCCTCGACAGCAGCAGTCCATCTTCGGCAGACAGTAGAGCTCCCACCACACATACTGGGGTGCTTTGTTGAAGTGCATCATTAGCAGATCGGGACCCCCCAATGGCGACATCATGATTACACCCCAAGTACCTTCTTTGTTCATCTCACCCTATATGGTTACCACTGCCATGGAACGCCAATGTCCTGTGGGACAGTCAACGACACAGCAAGAGTAGTACGTTTGTCCCAGGGAATTGCTTAGGAACAGTAGCTGCTGTGGAAAGGGTATACACATCTAAGGACACACACTCAGAAGCTATTGGTGACCCAGTTGAGAATTCTGACCCCTTAGAGAGCTCATTGGAAGATAGTGACTTTGGCTGGGAGGAGAATAGTTTCGACCGATGCATGGCTTGTTTGATTTGGGCTATGAAGATGACACTGCCTCAGCCACTGGGAGCTACCTCCTTCGCAGGCACTTGCCGAAGTTGTATCAGTTGACACCAGAGCAGGTGAGGACGAAGAACCTGTTGTCGACTTGGGACATCTTGAGCAGGCCCAGCGCCAGGAGCTACGGAAGCTTCTCCGACTCTACAAGGTTCTATTTGATGGTGGTGACCAGGCTGTGGGGCACGTACCTGACATTCAACACCGGATTGACACTGGGAGTGCAACACCAATTTGTACCCGCCAGTGGCGACTCCCTCAAGCTACCCGTCACATCATTCGTCAGCAGTGTGATAGCATGCTACAGGCTGGCGTTATAGAGCCCTCCTCGTCACCATGGTTTAGTCCAGTTGTACTGGTAAGAAAGAAGGTGGTGACCTCCGGTTCTGTGTTGACTATAGGAAGGTGAATGCAGTCACGACAGCAGATACGTATCCTTTACCTCGTATAGATGAGCTTATTGACGAGTTGGGCCTGATGGATACGTCACAACCCTAGATGCAAGGGCAGCTTATTGGAGCATTGACTTCACAGAGAAGATCGGCCTAGACTGCTTTTAGTGATGGGTACAGGCTATTCCAGTTCTGCCGCCTCCCCTTTGGTCTAAGTACGGCCCCGTCTACTTTTCAAAGGACTATGAATTTGATCTTGTCACCAGTCTTGGGCCGTCACACCTTGGCCTATCTGGATGACATTATGGTCTATTCAAGGGGTTTTTCTCCCAACACCTACTCGATCTGGAGGAGACCCTAAAGCTTCTAGCAGCAGCAGGGTTGAAGTTGAACCCTGATAAGTGCAGCTTTGCAGCCACCACTATAAATTTCCCTGGGGTTCACTATATCCCAAGGAGGAGTGGCACAGACCAGAGAAAGATAGCTGCCATCAACGAAACCCCAAACACCCCAGACTGTAAAAGAGTATGTGATTCCTGGGAGCCACTGGTTTCTTCCGCAAGCATATTGAAGATATGCACCATTGCAGCCCCACTTCAAACCCCCTCCTAAAGAAGGGGCAGTCCTGGAGGTGGGACAAGGAAGAAGAAGAAGCCTTCAAGAGCTGAAGAGGAAGGTTGTATCAGCACCTGTTTCTCAGGCAGCCAGATTTTCTCCCGAAAATTTTAGCTGCATACTGATGCCAGCAGTAAGCCCTTGGTGCGGTGCTGATACAACAAGATGACCAAGGGTTTCCACATGCTATCGCCTATTATAGCAGAAGTTGCGGGATGCCGAAAATCGCTATCCTGCCATTGATTGCGAAGCATTGGCAGTGGTTGAGGGTATTCGGGTCTTTGATCCATACCTGCATGGACGGAAGTTCTTAGTTCTCACAGATCATCGTCCATTAGTGCACATCTTCAAAAATCGTACCAATTCCCCTCGCATGACCCGATATGCACACGATCTGTCTTTCTATGATTTTGAGATACATTATAAGGAAGGCCCTATGAACTATGTGCCAGATTTGTTGTCAAGACAGGTTGCTCCAATTTATGTTAATGAATTATCACCTCAGAGTTGGCAGTGGAACAAAGCCAGGATCCTAGATTCCGGGAAATCCTCGCTTTCTTGGTAGATGGCACTGTACCAAAGCAAAAACCACCTTTTCCACTCTCAAATTTGAAGAGAAAGATGGGATTTTGTATCACTTAAAACACCTGCCTGACAAGATTATCTATCAACTGTGTGTTTCCAGAGAAACTCCACAAATCAGCCCTACAAGCTGCACACACCCCTCCACTTGCTAAGCATCCAGGGATCTACAGGACATATGAGAATCTCCGTAGCATGTTTTTATTGGCCCAACATGCTCCGTGATGTCCGAAAGTATGTAGAGCAGTGCACCAGCTGTCAACAGTCACGAGGAGTATCCCAGAGAGTTCCAATGGCTGAAGCTCTCCTGGCACTTTACCCTCTTGAACGGGTGTCGATAGGACATTCTGGACTTAACACAGGCCCCAATGAGGTGGGGATTAATCATACTCGACCAACATTCCCGGTATATCCAGATAGTGCCCCTGAAAGATATAATGGCGTCCTAGGGTACATCGAGCATTTCTGGATAACTGGGTGACTTACTTCGGGCCTCCTCGTGTTATCCAGACGGACAACGGGAAGCAATTTATAGCTGATGTGTTTGAGGAAATGGTAGAAATGCTCCGCACTACTACCACCATTTCACAAATCCGGTATAACCCTCAATCTAATGGCTTAGTCGAACGCACCAATCGCGTGGTTAAAGCAGCCCTGGCATGTGTTGTAGGAGATCGTCCTGGGGGCTGGCACAAGTATGTGCCAGAATTGCGTCTTGCTTTAAATTCTGCTATACCCAGATCAACTGGAGAACAACCCATCTACTTACTCACTGGGAGGCATGCCTACTTCCCGGTTGGTTCAACTAATGAGGCTGTGTTTAATGATAACAAGGGAATTTCAGGAACGCTTGAGACTTGCCCAACGTGCAGCCGTCACAGCTTCCAGAGACGTCCTACAATCAGCACGATAGAGGAACCTTCACCCTTGGTGTCGGCCAATTGGTATGGGTTAAAGAGATGGTACCTCATCCCCAAGGCCCAAGTGGCGAGGCCCTGCACGAGTTTCAAAAAGATTTGGTCCTTTGTCCTTTGAAGTGCAGGACCTGGATTCTGGTAAGGTCCTTCATGCATACCTTAATCACTTACGACCTTACCACCCACCAGATGAACTGTCGTATGCTGATGACAACGAGGACCAGATGATGACGAGAACCCCCAAACTGATCATTTGGTCGCCCTGTTGACTTCCCATGTGTCGAGGTCCCTGCTCCACTGTTAAAACAGATAGGTGCCAATGAGAATAACCGGTGTTAGGGACCTCACGACCAGTGCGCCTATGGCTAACGCCACAATGGTTGAGGATTGCTGTTTTTTTTTTTTTTTTTTTTTTTTTTTTTTTTTTTTTTGTTTTTGGCTTTAGTTCAATGCTTTTTATGTTTTGTTCCTAGATCTACTACCGTTTGTGGATGTTCTGTTTGTAGTATTTACCTCGGGTCGATTTATTTTCTCGTACGATTCTTACTTTATGGTTTGTGTTCCTTTATTTGCTTAATTGTTTTACTTTT
>NW_023650146.1:64082-71368 GCF_015228065.2 Penaeus monodon | reverse complement strand
AAACATATTCCACTTTCAAAACACTGGAACCATTGCACTTTGAGAGCACTGGAAAAACTGAATTTCTCCTTGACCGGAAACACTGATATTCCGCTTTCAGATCACTGGAAACACTGACATTCTATACGTAGAACACTGGACGCACTGACATTCCACTTTTAGAGCACTGGAAACACTGACATTCGACTTTCATAACACTGGAAGCACTGACATTCCACTTTTGGAACACTGGACGCACTGACATTCCGCTTTTAGAGCACTGGAAACACTGACATTCCGCTTTCAGAACACTGGAAACACTGGCATTCCGCTTTCAGAACACAGGAAACACTGACATTCCACTTTCGGAATACTGGGAACACTAACATTCCACTCTCAGAACACTGGAAACACTGACATTCTCCTTGACTAGAAACATTGACATTACGCTTTCAGAGCACTGGAAACACTGACATTTCATTTGTAGAACACAGGAAACAGAGCACTGGAAACATTCATATTCTCTTTGCAAAACATTGAAAACACTGACATTCTATTCTCAGAGCACTGGAAACATTCATATTCTCTTTGCAGAACATTGGAAACATGGCCATTCATCTTTCAGAACACTGGAAACACTGACATTCCGTCTTCATAGCACTGGAAACACTGACATTCTGCTTTCAGAACACTGGAAGCACTGAGATTCTGCTTTCAGAACACTGGAAACACTGACATTCCGCTTTCAGAGCACTGGAAACACTGACATTCCGTTTTGAGAACACTAGAATCACAGATATTCCATTTGTAGAACACTGGAAACACTGACATTCCACTTTCCGAATACTGGAAAAACTGACATTCCTCTTTCAGAATACTGGAAACACTGACATTCTGCTTCCAGAACAAAAGATACACTGACATTCTGCTTCCAGAACAAAAGAAACACTGACATTCCACTTTAAAAACACTGGAATCACTTACATTTCACTTTTTGAATACTGGAAACTGGTCATTCCGCTTGAGAACTGGAAAAATGACATTCCATTATAGAACACTGGACACACTGACTTTCCACTTCAGAGCACTGGAAACAGTAACATTCCGCTTACAGAACATTGGAAATACTGGCATTCCGCTTTTAGAACACTGGAAACATTGACATTCCAATTTCCGAATACTGGAAGCACTGACAATTAACGCTCAGAGCACTGGAAACACTGACATTTGCTTCCAGAACACAGGAAACACTGACATTCCACTTTCACAACACTGGAAACACTGACATTCCACTTTCCAAATACTGGAAACACTGACATTCTGCTCTCCGAGCACTATAAACAATAACATTCTACATTAAGAACTCTGGAAAACTGACATTCCACTTTCCTAATACTGGAAACACTGACATTTCACTCACAGAGCACTGGAAATACTGACATTCTCTTCCAGAATACTGGAAACACTGACATTCCATATATAGAACACTGGAAACACTGACATTCCATTTGTAAAACACTGTAAACACTGACATTCCGCTTTCAGAACACTGGAAACACTGACATTCCATTTGCAGAACACTGGTAACACTGACATTCCGGTTTCAGAGTACTGGAAACACTGACATTCCGTTTTCAGAACACTGGAAACACTGACATTCCTTTCGTAGAACACTGGAAACACTGAGATTCCACTTTTGGAATACTGAAAACACTGACATTCCACTCTCAGAACACTGGAGACACTGACATTCCGCTTTCAGAACACTGGAAACACTGATATTCTAATTCCAGAAAAGTGGAAACACTGACATTCTGCGTTCAGAACTCTAGAAACACTGACATTTGCTTCCAGAACACAGGAAACACTGACATTCCACTTTCACAACACTGGAAACACTGATATTCCACTTTCGGAATACTGGAAACACTGATATTCCATTCTCAGAGCACTGGAAACATTCATATTCTCCTTGCAGAACACTGGAAACACGGACTTTCCAATTTCAGAACACTGGAAACAGACATTCCACTTTCAAAACATTTGAAAAACTGACATTCCACTTTCAGAACACTGAAAACACTGACATTCCATTTTCCAAATACTGGAAACACTGACATTCTGCTCTCCGAGCACTATAAACAATGACATTCTACATTAAGAACACTGGAAACACCGACATTCCACTTTCAGAACACTGGAAACAGACGTTCCATTTGTAGAATACTGGAAACACTGACATTTCACTCACAGAGCACTGGAAACACTGACATTCTCTTCCAGAATACTGGAAACACTGACATTCCGTTTTCAGAATACTGGAAACACTGACATTCTGCTTTCAGAGCATTGGAAACACTGCTATTCTGTCTTCAGAGTACTGGAAACACTGACATTCAGCATTCAGAACACTGGAAACACTGACATTCCTTTTCGAGAACACTGGAAACGCTGACATTCCACTTTCCGAATACTGTAAGCACTGACATTCAGCTCTCAGAGCACTGGAAACACTGACATTCTCCTTACAGAACACAGGAAACACTGATATTCCACTTTCAGAACACTGGAAACACTGACATTCCATTTGTCGAATACTGGAAACACTAACATTCCGCTCTCAGAGAATTGGAAACACTGACATTCTGCGTTCAGAACTCTAGAAACACTGACATTCCACTTCCAGAACACAGGAAACATTAACATTCCACTTTCAGAAGACTTCGTTTTCCTACATTCGTTTTTCTACATTCATTTTTCTATATTCGTTTTAGTCTGTCCCAGTATATATATATGTATATATATGTATATATATATGTATATATATATATAAATGTATATATATATATATATATATATATATATATATATATATATATATATATACATATATATGTATGTATATATGTATATGTATGTATATATGTGTATCTATATGTATAATATATATGTATATGTTTACATATGTATATATATTTATATATATGTATATTGTATATATATGTATATACACATATATGCATGTATATATACATATATTACCTATATATTATATAAATATATGTATACATATACATATACATATATATGTATATATATGTATATGTATATATGCATATACATATATATATGTATATGTATATTCATATATATATATATATATATATATATATATATATATATATATAAACTATATCTGTATCTACATCTACATCTATATTTCTATGCGTTGTGTCTTGATTCTGTGATTGATTATTGTAAATAAAATCAGATAAAGATTTATAGTTATTTGAATATCTCAAAATTACTGATATTTCTATAAGAGAATAATAATACTGGTAAATACAAACAACATCTAGTACAATGTGAAATAAAACAAGTTTCAAGAATATTAAATTTGCTTGTTCCAGTGGCAAAGTAAAACTTATATACAGTAAAATTTATGTATTGATTTTTTTCCTGTGTGTAAAACCTTCATTTCTTTTTTAATTGCAGTTAAAATGTTAGTGATGATTTGTTGGAAAGATAATGTTGATTTTATAAGTTCTTTTTCGTTTCAGGTATTGTAGCTAGAGAATGGCTCAAGATCGTTAGAAAAATTTGTATGCAGAAAGCTACGTTGATTTTATTTTTTGTTTGTTGTATTATATTAATGAAATTTTGTGATTTTTAACTCATTGGAATTATAAATTTGTTGAATTCCTAATCTAATGTTTATTGTACATTTATATATTATGTATTGTCATCATAAATTCATTGCCAAGTTTCGAATATTCATTCTATTATAATTCTAAGGTTGCCACTATCTTTATTATTTCTAAAATAGTTTGTATTTTTAGTTGTTGGTATTTATTTGTTTATTATTATTATTTTTTGCTGCGTCAACATCTAAAGTCATTAGCATTAGTGTGAGGCTTGGGGACAAAGCCTCACGATGCTACATGACATCAAAGATAATACAGCACTTTGGTAAAGTATAGTAGAGAATAGGGTTAGGAATGACTTAATGATTAAGATAACGTTACAGGTTGAAAGTACTAGGGGGTAGTATGGTAGTGAAAAGAGGGAGAGCTGATGGGGTATAGTATAAGGTAAAGGTTGTTACAAAGCAAGGAGTCACAGGAGTAGAGAGCATTATGATAAAGTACAATGGCCAAATGGAATGACTGTATTATGATAAGTAGAAAGAACAAGGGGATGAAAAAGACCATGAGAAGAAAAGACCATGCAAAATTAGTTGAGGCGAGGGCCGAGGACCAAAGGTAAGGGTATTGGGTCTCATCTCCCAAAGTCCCTTCTACAACAACAACGAGCAAGGGATTGGGGGGTTAGTTATTGGTAGTAATTGATTTTTTCCTCTTAAAATCACATATACTTTTTGTTACATTTATAAATCGTAAAATAGTTCTCATGAAATGCATACTCCCTCAGAATTCTTTCATTAATTTGAATGAAAATAATTGCAAATGTACTTCACAAGTAAGTTGTTATCCAAGTATATAGTTAAACTTTATATATAAAGGACCACCACAAATGCACCGTAGGCAGAATTACCATTAATGTGTGTGTGTGTGTTTTGTGTGTGTGTGTGTGGTGTGTGTGTGGTGTGTGTGTGTGTGTGTGTGTATGTGTATGTATATATATATATAAATATATATATGTAAAAATATGAAATATATATATATATATATATATATATATATTATATATATAATATATATATATATATATATATATATATATAAATATATATAAATGCATATATATGTTTATATATATATATGCATTTATATATATTATATATATATATATATATATATATAGATAGATATATATAAGATATAGATATATAATATATATATATATTTATAGGATATTTATATGTATTATATATATATAATAATACATACATATATCTATATATATACATATATATATTTATATTTTTACATATATATGTATATATATACATATACATACACATACACACACACACACACACACACACACACACACACACACACACAACACACACCACACAAACACACACACACACATTAATGGTAATTCTGCCTACGGTGCATTTGTGGTGGTCCTTTATATATAAAAGTTTAACTATATACTTGGATAACAAACTTACTTGTGAAGTACATTTGCAATTATTTCATTCAAGTTAATGAATGAATTCTGAGGGAGTATGCATTTCATGAGAACTATTTTACGATTTATAAATGTAACAAAAAGTATATGTGATTTTAAGAGGAAAAAATCAATTACTACCAATAACTAACCCCCCAATCCCTTGCTCGTTGTTGTTGTAGAAGGGACTTTGGGAGATGAGACCCAATACCTTACCTTTGGTCCTCGGCCCTCGCCTCAACTAATTTGCATGGTCTTTTCTTTCATGGTCTTTTTCATCCCTTGTTCTTTCTACTATCATAATACAGTCTTTCCATTTGGCCATTGTACTTATCATAATGCTCTCTACTCCTGTGACTCCTTGCTTTGTAACAACCTTTACCTTATACTATACCCCATCAGCTCTCCCTCTTTCACTACCATACTACCCCTAGTATTTTCAACCTGTAACGTATCTTAATCATTAAGTCATTCCTAACCCTATTCCTTACTATACTTTACCAAAGTGCTGTATTATCTTTGATGTCATGTAGCATCGTGAGGCTTTGTCCCCAAGCCTCACACTAATGCTAATGACTTTAGATGTTGACGCAGCAAAAAATAATAATAATAAACAAATAAATACCAACAACTAAAAATACAAACTATTTTAGAAATAATAAAGATAGTGGCAACCTTAGAATTATAATAGAATGAATATTCGAAACTTGGGCAATAAATTTTATGATGACAATACATAATATATAAATGTACAATAAACATTAGATTAGGAATTCAACAAATTATAATTCCAATGAGTTAAAAATCACAAAATTTCATTAATATAATACAAAAAAAAAAAAATAAAATCAACGTAGCTTTCTGCATACAAATTTTTCTAACGATCTTGAGCCATTCTCTAGCTACAATACCTGAAACGAAAAAGAACTTATAAAATCAACATTATCTTTCCAACAAATCATCACTAACATTTTAACTGCAATTAAAAAAGAAATGAAGGTTTACACACAGGAAAAAAATCAATACATAAATTTTACTGTATATAAGTTTTACTTTGCCACTGGAACAAGCAAATTTAATATCTTGAAACTTGTTTTATTTTACATGTACTAGATGTTTTTTGTATTTACCAGTATTATTATTCTCTTATAGAAATATCAGTAATTTTGAGATATTCAAATAACTATAAATCTTTATCTGATTTTATTTACAAATAATCAATCACAGAATCAAGACACAACGCATAGAAATATAGATGTAGATGTAGATACAGATATAGTTATATATATATATATATATATATATATATATATATACATATATATATACATATATATACATATATATACATATAAATGTATATATATGCATATATATGTATATATATACATATATGTGTATAGATATACATATATATGTATAAATATACATAATATGTATACATATACATATGCATATATATATATATATGTATATCTTCATATACATATATATATACATATAGATACACATATATACATACATATACATATATACATACATATATATATATATATATATATATATATATATATAGATATATATAGATATATATATAGATATATAAAACATATCAAACTATATAAATTTATATACATATGTATACATTTATATACATATATATACAATATATATACATATATATACAAATATATACATATATTTATACTGGGACAGACTAAAAACGAATATAGAAAAATGAATGTAGAAGAACGAATGTAGGAAAACGAAGTCTTCTGGAAGTGGAATGTTAATGTTTCCTGTTCTGGAAGTGGAATGTCAGTGTTTCTAGAGTTCTGAACGCAGAATGTCAGTGTTTCCAATTCTCTGAGAGCGGAATGTTAGTGTTTCCAGTATTCGGGAAGTGGAATGTCAGTGTTTCCAGTGTTCTACAAATGAAATGTCAGTGTTTCCAGTGTTCTGGAAGAAGAATGTCAGTGTTTCCAGTGTTCCGAAAGCGGAATATCAGTGTTTCCTGTGTTCTGTAAGGAGAATGTCAGTGTTTCCAGTGCTCTGAGAGTGGAATGTCAGTGTTTTCAGTATTCCAAATGTGGAATCTCAGTACTTTCAGTGTTGTGAAAGCGAAATGTCAGTGTTTCCAGTGTTCTAGAAACTGAATGTCAGTATTT
>NW_023650146.1:53220-63982 GCF_015228065.2 Penaeus monodon | reverse complement strand
TAAGAACCAGCACTTCCAAAATTCCCTTTTAAAATAATAATAATAATATAATAACAAAAAACAATAAAACAATAATAAAATTTTTTCATTACCCTTTTTTCCAAACTTTCTTTTAAAAATAAAAAAAAAAAAAAAAAAAAAAAAAAAAAAAAAAAAAAAAAAAAAAAAAAATTTTTTTTTTTTTTTTTTTTTTTTTTTTTTTTTTTTTTTTTTTTTTTCCCCCCATTTTTCAACCCAAATCATTCATAAAAATTAAAAAATCAAATTCTCTTTATAAACATAAAAAACCCCAAAAAAACAGAATTCAAAAAAATTTTAAAAAAAAATTAAAATTAAAACAACCCCCTATTTCTTAGAAATTTACTTTATATCCAATTTTTAATGATTTGGGGAAATTTTAAAATTAAAACATAATTTGTTTGAAAAGGAAAAAAAAAGGAGGAAAGGAAATGAGGAATATTTTTTTTTCTTTTTTTTTGATTAGTAGAGGATTATGAAAATTATTGTTTTTGTGTTTTGTTGTTTTTTTTTTTTGGGGTGGGGGGTTTTTTCCCCCAACCTTTCCCCCAAATTTTAAAAAAAAAAACCTACTTCTCTTTTGGGAAAAATAAAAAACTGGGCGCTTTGAAAAAAAATAAGAATAAAAAAGGGGTACAAAAAAAAACCTTTTTTTTTCCTTTTCCTTTCCCTCCTTTTTCCCTTCAACTTTTTTCCCTTTTCCTTTTTCAAAAGGGGAAAGGAAGGCAAAAAAGGGGAAATTTCTTTTTTTTTTTTTTTTTTGATCTAAAAATTTTTAGGGTTAAAAACTTTTTTTATTTTTTTTTTTTTGGGGGGGACACCCCGGAAAATTTTTTTTAAAATAAAGTATTCGGGTTGGTAAAAATTTTAAAAGCCTCCTTTTTTTCCCTCGTTGTTTTTTATTTTTCCTTTTTTTTTCTTTCTTCTTCTCTCCTCTTTTCCTTTTTATTTTTTTTTCTCTCCTTTTTTTAAAATTTAAAGGGTTTCTGGTTTTATTATTTAAATATAATAATCTTTATTTATAGTTTACCCATTATTTTTAAAGGGATATTCAAAAAATTTTTTGATTTTTTTAAATAAAAAATATTTTTAAATAAAATTATATTCATTTTTTTTTTTTTGTTTTTTTTTTTTGTTTCGTAGGTTCAGTTTGACCCCGGGGCCCGCTATCTTTCTCCCCCCAAACAAAAAACCCCAAACCAAAAAAAAAACAAATATATATATATAAATGTTTTTATATATTTTAATATATAAAATTACATATTATATTATATATATATATAATATATAGAAAAATAATATAAAAAACAAAAAATATAATTTTAAATATATATATATTTTTTTTTTTTTTTTTTTTTTTTAAAAAATTTTTAATTTAAGAATAATAATACAAAAAAAAAAAAAAAAAAAAAAAAAAAAAATAAAATAATACATTAATAAGTTAATAAAAACAATAATAATAATAATAAATTATATATTATATATATTATATAAAACCCCAAAAAAAATATATATAAAAATATATATATTTTATTTTATATATATTTTATATATTAAAATATATATAAAAAAAATAATAATAATAATAAAATAAAAATAAAAATAAAAATAAAAATAAAAATTTTTTATAAAAATATAAAAATTAAAAATTATAAAAATTAAAAATAAAAATAAAAAAATTATATATATATATATTTTTATATATATTTTATATATATATATAAAATTTTATATATATATATTTTGATTTTAAAATTTTTAAAATATATATTACATTTATAATATTTATTATTATTATTAATTTTCCATTATTATATTTTTATATTTATATATTTTTATATATTTTTATTTATATATTTATATTATTTATATATATAAAATTATATATATAAAAATATAAAATTTTAAAATATATATACAATATATATTTTATTTTATTTTTAAAATTTTTAAATACTTTAAAATTTTTAATTTTAGAATAATTTTTATATATAAAATTTATTTTTTATTTTTTTGTTTAAAATTTTTTTTTTAAAAATTTTTTTTCTTTTTCCCTTTTTTGTGGGTGTGGTGTTGTGTGTTTGTGTGTGTTTTTGTGTGGTGTGTGTGTTTGTGGGTGTGGGTGTGTGGTGGTGGTTTTTGGTGTTGTGTGTGTGTGTGTGTGGGGGTTTGTGTTTTGTGTGTGTGTGTTTTTTTTGGGTGAAAAATTTTTTGTTGTTTTTATTTTTATTTTTTGTTTTCTTGTTTTGTTTATTTTTGTGTGAAAATAATTTTTCCCCCAAAAAAAATTGGGGGAAAAAAATAAAAAAAGGTTTAAAATTTACGGGGACACAAAAAATTTTATCTTTATGATTTGTATGGGGGTTTTTAAAACCTTTAAAAATTTCATTTGGGTAATTAACCCTGGCAATTCCAAATTTGCGGAAACATGAAAAAAATTGTATGAAATAAGAAAATTTAAAAAATTTTTTTTTTTGGTTTTGGGGAAAAAAAAAAAAAAAAAAAAAAAACAAATTTTTCCCCTTGGGGAATTTTCATTGTTTTTCCGTTGATAGCCATAAATTTTGATGCAATGCCCAATGCTAAATGTAATAATGATGAGGATGAGGGTAAAGTTTATAATAAAAAGGGTTTTTTTAAAAAATTTAATTAGATTATGTTTACGATGATGATATAGAATGATAAGATAAGGAGAGTTTTAAAGTTTATAATAATGATGATGAGGGATGAAAAACAGTAATAACAATTTTTCCCTAGGTTAATCCAATTTTTTAAGGAGTAAACATAACGTTAGTGGCCATGCCCAAAAAATTTTGAAAATCTTGCATGACTGAACCCTTCAGTTGGGGTCAGGGTGAATTTTAAAAATTTAAGCCCCTTTGGCTATTAATACCCAGGCTATTTTTAAAACCCCTTTTTTTTTCAAATTTTAAATTTTTTAATGCTTTCATTTCCCAAAATACCCCCTTTGGGTTATTTATTTTTTTTTTTTTTACTTTTTTATGGGCTGTGAAACCCACTGCCCAATCAGTTTGCTTGGGCATCAGTTTTAATTTACCCAAAACAACCACCTACAAATTTATAATAAAAACTGGCAAAAAAAAAAATAATAATGGGAACATGATTTTAAATGAAAAAAAAAAAATAAATTTGAACTCCCCTGATATAAATTATACTTTGGTATGTAGCGCAGTATAATATTGCATTTGTCTAACTCTTTTATCTAAATTTGGTCTTGCTTTTAATAAAAAAGTCCCAAAACGGACACACAAAAATGCCCCCTTTCATGACGCAGGCCCCCTGGGAACTAAAGGTTTTTCGGCCCCCCCATTCAAATGACAGACTTTGGGGATTACAGGCTACGAGAAGGGTGGAGATCGTTTAATTGGAAACGAGATTGTGGGGACGTTAGGAAATTTATTGGGTGGGGGCCTCGTAAAACATTTTAAAATGGGGTTTTTGAAACGATTGTGTGCGTGTGTTTAGACACCCACACACACACATTTTATATATATATAATATATAATTTTTATAATATTATTGTATATATTTTTTGCAATATATATATATATAATATATATATATAAAATTTTATTTATATAATAATAATAATATTTTATATATATAAAAATTGTAAAGACATAATATATAATAATATAAATATAATATATATAGATATATAAATTTTAATAAACACATAATGTATATATATATTGATAATTTATGCATATATTTATATATATTTCAATTTTTAAAAAACAGACCCCACACACACACAAACACAAACACACAACACACAACAACACACCCCATTAAAATAAATTAATATATAATATATATTATATATTTTATATTTATTAAAATTTTGGAAAAACACACACACACACCACACAACCCCCCAAAAACACACACACACACACACACACACACCCACACAACCCCACCACAAACACACGCACACCCCACACCCCCCACAAACACACATATAATATCTGGTTTTGTGTGGACTGTAACTTTCGGGCCTTTAAGACCCTTTTTTGGTTGGGGAAAAATTTTTGTGGAAAATGTATAAAAGGCGGGGAATTTTCCTCGTTAGATGGAAAATGCGGAAGGGGAAATTTTCTTCTTTTTTCTTTTATTTTTTCCCAGACCACCTTTTTTCACTTAAAATATTTCCGTGAGAAAACTGTTTTGCAAGATTTAAAAAAAAATTAATAGGATAATTTAAATGTATAAGCATTAAAATAATATAATTTTATATATATAATATTTAATATACTATTATATATGTATATTTTCTGTGTGTGTGTGTATGGGTGTTTGTGTGTGTGTGGGGTGTTCCATGTGTATGGGAGGGGGGTGTAAGCGTGAATGGGGCGTTTTGCATTTAACACCACATATATATCCGAATTTCACACAAATTTTTACCTCCCCCCTCTCCCAAAAAAAATAACAATTTAAAAAATAATAATGATAATAATAATAATTGTAACGGCGGCTGGGTACACAAAATTTCCTTTCCCCGCCCCAGATTTAATTTTGGCATTTTATCTTTGGTTTTTATACAAGTCCCTACCAAAATTATCATGATTTTTTAACGGTTTTCCCCCGAGTTTTCGTCGTTTCTAAAAATAAATTTAAGTAAATTTATTTGCTATAGTTGTAAGTTAAGGGAAATGTATGTATGAATGCAGGAAATCGGGCATAACTTTCTCCACCCAATCTGCGCCGTTAACTAACATTTTGCCATTTAAATTGCCCTATTTTCAATTAAACCCTGATGGTTGTACTTACTGAAATCCCCATCACTGAAGCGCTACTTGTAAAGTTGTAAGTTTTCTCCTTTCTCGAACAGCAAAAAAAAAAAAAAAAAAAAAAAAAAAAAAAAAAAAAAAAAAAAATCAAGAAAAACGTTGAAAAAATTTTTACCCCTGAGAATTTAAAAATTACCTTTGGGACCGTAAGAAACTAAACCTTCAATAATTCCTTTGATTTGTTTGGGCCTCTATCAAATTTTCTATTATAATCACGGAGCCGTTATTAGTTACACTTTTAAATACTTCATTTTTTTCCCCGAAGGGTTCCACGCCTGGTGTTCCTTTCCCCATTTGGGTTTTGCAATCACCAAAGGGTTTTCGGCGGAAATTTTGTGGGGGAAAATGTTCCCCAAATCTCTGAACACGGGGGGTAAACCCCTTTTGGCCCCGATTTCGGTCCTCTTTGGTTTTATAAGGGATTTTCGAAAAAAATTTCCCCATGATCTCCCTCATTTTGGGGGTTTTCTAAACTTTTTTCTTTTTTATAGAATTTCGCTCTTTTTTAACCCGCCCCCCAAAAAAAGGCGATCACCCCTAAATTCTTTTAGTTTTCATAATTTTCCCCTTAATGTGATTATAGAAAAATATTGAAACTAAAACACTTATAATATCAAGCGTTATTTAAAACCAGTATAAGGCCCGAGGGTGAAAACCCGGGGAATGGCCCCAAAAACTTAAAAATCATCTTTCAAAGAATTTGATGTATTTAGTATTGCCCTTTCCCCACACTGTATCGACAGAGTAATTTTTTTTCCATTCATTACCGATATAACTATATGTTATCTACCCATTTAAATAACTCATAATCTATCCAGTTGAAGTATTGATAGTCTTTTTTTTCCCTTTTAAACCTTTCTGACTGCTTTTTGGTTTTCTATTTTTTTTTGGGGAATATTGCACAAAATCTCGGTTTTCCCAAAAACTTCCATCGGCTTTACTCCTTGCTACTAGTTTTTCCTTTTTTAAAATACAAAATTGGGCCCCCGATTTACCCGTCCCTAAGTCCATTCCCGTAGTAAATTTCCTTCCCCTTTTCCCAAAATTTTTTTCGAAAAACCATAAGGGAAAAAATCTTTCTTTCCTCTTTGTTTGTCCGGTTTTTTCAGTCGGGGATCACAGAAGTCTTTTCCCAAAATTTTATTTCTAATAAAATAGGTAATTACTATAACAGTAAACAGTAAATTTTAATAAAAATATGATTTGCAATTATCAGCAACAGGGAAAAGTAATTTCACTAGAAATTTTAATTTAAAGTTATCCTTTTGTCGCCCCAAAACCTAAAATAGTTTTTCTTCCAAACCCTGCTAAAACCAGTCCAACTTCTTGGCAAGTACTCTCAGTGCTGTCTCTTTCTGCAGGGCCCCCCTTGCTCCCCAGAGTTGGGTGGAAGAGTGCCCCGCCCTTTTTCGGGCGCCCAAACCCCTAATTGGAAAAGATACTAAGTGGAGATTTGGAAATTTGAGAGTCAGCCTCCAGTCTCGTTGGGCTTTAACCTCTTTAGAATGTTAAACTTTTTAGTTTTCCATTTTTACTCCTTTTAAATTTAAGTGTGTTAGCTTAAGGAGGGGGGGGGGGGCTGTAATCTACTTGATTATTATTATTATTATTATCTTATTCTTATTTTCTTGATCATCGAGTCTATTCATCTTTTTCCCTTTTCCCTCGGGAATTTTAATGAATATATATTAAAATGTAAAAATAATATATATAAATAAAATATATATATATATTATATATATATAATACACCACCCCACACCCCCCCTACACACACACACACACATTTCCACACACACACCACACACACACACACACACCCCCCACACACACACCCACCCCACACAAAACAAAACACACACCCCACACACACAATATATTAAAATATTTCAAAATATATATGATTATTATGTATGTAAGATGTATGTAGTTGTTTGTATTATGTATGTTTACGTATGTATGGGATGTATGTATGTATGTATGTATGTAAATTTTTGTATGTAAGTACGATGTATGAAAGAATTTTTAATCAAATTGAATTCACTGCATAACCCAAATGTTTTTAAAAAATTGGTTTTCAAAATTCATTAGGGAGAATACCCTTTTCATTCCGTAGGGAATCAAAAAGCTCGGAAAAATATGTGCTGGGCCCGGGGTATGGACGGGCGAAAACCCTTCATTTACAAATGCTGTTTGGGGCCATTTAAATTTGAATCGTTTTGTCTTACCCCAACCCGAGCTCGATTTGTGCAATTACAAGGGGCGACAATAACATTGGGATATGAATGGGTGGGGGGTTTTGTGTGTGTGGGTGGGGTGTGTGTGTGTGTTTGTGTGTGTGTGTGTGTGTGTGTGTGTGTGTGGGTGTTGTTGGGGTGGGTGTGGGTTTGTGTGGGTTTTGTTTTGTGTGTTGTGTTGTGTGTGTGTGGGTGTGTGTGTGTGTGGGTGTTGTGTGTTTTGTGGGGGTGCGCGCATATATAAAATAAAAATATATTATAATAATATTATATATATAATATATACACACAAAACATATGTGTATTTTATAATACTTTTTTAATAATATTTTATATATTTTTTTTTTTAAAATAATTATATATTAACATTTAAAAAAATATTTCATAAATACATAAGTATATTACATTTTCACAGTATATATATGTATGTAAAAAAACACTCTCTAAAATTTATGGAGTGTGTGTGTGTGTGTTTGGTTGTTGTGTGTGATTGTTGTGTGTGTGTGTGTGTGTGTGTGTGTGGTGTTGTTGTTGTGTGTGTGTGGGGTTTTGTGGGGTGTGTGTGTGTGTGTGTGTGTGTGCGTGCTTCATGTTATTTTCTTCTAGATGCCTTAATTAAGTCAATGCTATCACAATACACTGTATCACAACAGCTACGAGGAGAGCAGATTAGCCAAGGTCATTAAACTTTTTCTTTATTATTTTTCATGAAACACTTTCCCGCACAAAAAAAACATAGAGGAAATTTTTCCGGGACTATTGTCGTTGGGTATTTAATTAAACTTCCCA
This sequence comes from Penaeus monodon, assembly GCF_015228065.2. Classification (NCBI taxonomy): domain Eukaryota; kingdom Metazoa; phylum Arthropoda; class Malacostraca; order Decapoda; family Penaeidae; genus Penaeus; species Penaeus monodon. Next base: position 56,125 of record NW_023650146.1, on the reverse strand, counting down.
GGAAAACAAAAAGAGACGTTCCCTTTTGAAACAATAGCAGCTAGAGGGGCACACCCCACAACACACACAACACACACACACACCCCAGGAAGGGGAGAGAAGGGGGGGGAGAGAGGAGAGAGTATAAGATGTGGATAATTCTATTTCTTTTTACAGGTGGGAAAAATTTATTCTATTACCAGGGGGCCACGTGGTGTTTTTCCCCGGGATCCAAAGTCCCCAAAAAAGAACCACCCGGGCCCGCGAGGGGGGAGGTCACCCTTTTTATCGACCTCGTTTGACCCCAGAGTTTGGGGACCAGCGCCCCACGCGCTAAGGTCAGCTCCGCCCCCTCTCCGGGGGGGGCCCGCCCTTTACACCCGGCGATTTTCCCCCTTTTTGGGCAAATTGTAGCGTGTGTAGGTTTTGTTTACCCCTTTTCGGTTTTTTGCGTCCCGCAGCCCCTGTAATAGAGTTTCGAATAGCCTTTACTGGTGGAAAGGGGTTGGGGCTTTGGCCTTCCCGGGTCCGCAAGCCCTGGGAGTGTGTATGTGTGTTATGTTGTATATGTATGTTTAGTGTGTCTTATATTATATATATATATATATATAATATATATATATATAATATATAAAATAGTATATATAACATTTTCTATATTATATATAAAATATATTATTAAAATATATAATATATATATAAAATATATATATATAGTATATGAATATGTAAAATTATATAATATATATTATAATATATATACATATATACATATATATAATATATATATATATATATTTATATATATATATATATATATATATATATATATATATATATATATATATATATATATATATATATATTATATATATAAGATGTGGATAATTCTATTTCTGTTACGGGATGTGGATAATTCTATTCTATTACCAGTGGACCACGTGGCTGTTTTCCACGTGGACCCAAATGTCCCAAATAAGAACCACCCGCTCAGCGAGGGCGGAGGTCACATTTTATATCTTACCTCGTTTGACCGGGAGTTCGGCTAAGCTACCACCGCACTAAGGTCAGCTCCGCCCTCTCTCCGGGCAGCTGACCGTGACCTCCGCGCGGCCCGTTTATAACTAGACAGTCTTGTGTGTTTTTATACTGCGTGGTGTCAACTCCCCAGAAATAAAGAGTCAAGCCGATAACAGTATAAATTTCCCTGCAAGCCAATGTAATTGGGTTCTATAGCCGTTACAATCTGGTGGCAGCGAGGGCCGTTGCATCCTTTTGGCATGCAACATGGACACACCACCCCGAAGAAAATCCGCTCGACCGCTTCAAGACATGGCTAAGAAAAAAAAAAACACGTAAGTACACGTTTGGGCCCTTTCTATTTCTTTTCCCCCTTCTTCTCCATACATGTGTTAAGCCGTTGTTTTTTGTTGGGTTTAAAAAGGTGCTAAGGACAGCAAATGGCACCTTCTCCCTATTCTTCCACCTCAGATCGCATTTCCGTGCGATCGAGTATGTGATCAATAAACATGAATATCGTTCGTTAGTTTAGTAATTAATTATTTTCTCTCTTTTTTAGAGAATTTATATTTTCATCTGCAACGAATTTAACGCGTTCGTGATTTTATCTTATCACGAATATCATTCATTTATCTCGTTCCTAACCCTCGCCCCCCGCCCTGACCGTACCTTTTCTTCTTTTGCGGTCACTTGGATTAGAAAAAGGTTGACCTGACCTCACTTTCTCTTTTCCCGGTCGGTGGCGGCGTGGGTAGTTTCAGATGATCATTGTCATTGCTTTTTGGTGACACGTTCTATCGGCGCTAGAACGAAGTATGTAACGGAAATTCATTAAAATTCATAGTTTGAATATAGCGTAGGATCTCCCTCATATCATTGTGCACAGAATTGCCCGATATTGCCCCGGGGTTGCGTAAACGCCTAATAGATCTGCGCTCCGTCGTTCGAGAGTAAAGTTATTCTTTCGTTCGGCCCCCTTTTGAGCGGTGTGACCCGCGGTTACGTCCGTTAATTAATGTAGGACTAGGGTTTAAGCTAGAATCATTATTCGCTTTAATCCACCTTTCTCACCCTCTTGAAGTCGCTTGCATGTTTTGGGTCCCCCCCAAGCGTTTGTGTGTTTCGTGAATTATTACCCTTCGGGAATTTTGCGAGCCCCCATTACAGATACGCAGAAGAGAGCGGGGTTTATTATATCCTGGCTCAAGTCGCTTCAGTCATATACGGCATTTGGGTATAGATCCCCCGTTTTTGAGTTTTATTGAAGTCTGACGTGCAAAGCTAGACATGTACCTCGGCAGTTCAGATTTCTGACCCCGAGAAGATTTTCTTGATAAAAAATTGGCGAATATTTTTTCATGTCACCATTCATTCATGCGTACATTCTGTCGCATATCTTTATATGTTGAATTCAATTTTGGTAGTTGAATAATCGTAAATAGCTAGCTTTGCAAATTTTACTTCAGTTTTGTTATAGTGAACGCTAATTTTGTGTTATGTTTCATTCTTTTGTGTGAGGTCCTCGCTTTCCCCTCTCATTAACGCTAGCTGTCACTCACACACGCATACACACACACCTTCACCTCACTCACACACGCAGGACAAAAGACATTGACCCTTTTCATTAATAAGGCTGGTTGCTGTCTTAGTGCCGGCGTAAAGATTATGATGTATCTCTTTAGCCCGCAAATTTTTTCTGTCGTGACGAGTGGGGTTTGTACATAAAGTACAAGTTTCATCTATTTCTTATCGTGTGACGACTATGGTTCAAATAGATCTTCGCGGGTCGCCGATGTCGTTCCTTATCTATTCTCATATCTATCAGAGATGGTTGGGGAGTTCAAATAGGTCTATGCGGACCGCTACTGACATCTCCCTCTTCTATTTCTTCTTTACCTTGTGAAAA
>NW_023650146.1:45720-48220 GCF_015228065.2 Penaeus monodon | reverse complement strand
CAAAATTTCTATAATCATGAAAATAATGATGATAAAAGTGGAATAAAGAAATTTGGAAAACCCATTTGATGATTTTTAATATTACATCATTATCATTATATACTTATCCCATTATTATATTTATTATTATTATTATTATTTTATTATTATTATTATTTTATTATCATTATTTTTATTTTACCTTAATTTTTAGATTATTGCCAAATATATAGTATAACTGTAATAATACAGTAATAATAATGATAATAATATAATAATATAATAGTAATCTTTATAATACTGTATTAATATATTATTGTTATTATTATCATTATTATCATTTTACTGGTAGTATAATTGCAAAAATAATTATTATAACAGTAATAATTACAATAATAACGATATTAATTAGAATAATTATATAAATAATAATTATTAATTTCATTATTGTTGTTATTACTATTATTATTGTAAAACGTTATTAATGTCATTATTGTTGTTATTAGTATAGTTGTAAAAATATATATATAACTGAAATAATTTGAATAATTGATGAAAATAATGCAATAATGATGATAATGTTTGATGATAAGGGACAATAATGATGATAATCATGATAATAAGATGATATGAAAAGGAATTGTGTCCAAAATAAATAAAAAAAAAATTTAAAAGAAAAAAAATCCAAAAGTCGAAAAAGCGGCAAAATCTAGCGAAATATAGCCTTTTGAGAGTAAACTCCAAAATGACGTTTTTTCCATTCATTTGATGATTGTGGAAATAATTAGGGTAATAATGATAATAATTACCAGAATTCTATTAATCATGACAATAATGATGATAAAAGTGAGAATAAAGAGAATTTGCATAACATTTGATGATTATTAATATTATTATTATTATCATTATTATTATTATTATTATTATTATTATTATTATTATTATCTTTATTATTATTATTTTTATTATCATTATTATTATCATTACCTTAATTATTAGTTTTATTGCCAAAAAATCTATTATAACTGTAATAATAACAATAATAATAATAATAATAAGTATAATAATACTAATACAAATCGTTATAATACTGTTATTAATATTATTATTGTTATTGTTATCATTATTATTATTTTTACTGGTAGTATAATTGCAAAAATAATTATTATAACAGTAATAATTACAGTAATAACGATAATAATTAGAATAATTATATAAATAATTATCATAAAAATGTTATTATTGTTGTTATTACTATTATTATTGTAGTTGCTATTATTATATTTGTAAAAATATATATTATAACTGCAATAATTGCAATAATAATGATAATAATTGCAATAATGATGATAATAATTGCAATAATGATGATAATGATGATGATAACGACAATAATGATGATAATCATGATAATAACGATGATAGTAACAGGAATTTATCCATATATAATAAAAAGGTAAAAGAAAAAAAAATCCCAAAAGTCGAAAAAGCGGCAAAATCTAGCGAAATATAGCCTTTTTGAGAGTATCCTCTAAAATGACGTTTTTTCCATTCATTTGATGATTGTGGCAATAATTAGGATAATAATGATAATAATTACCAGAATTCTATTAATCATGACAATAATGATGATAAAAGTGAGAATTTGGATAACATTTCATTCGCAAAAATATATCCAGAAAATATTTTTATCACCCATTCTTATTTTTTTCTGTTGCTCTATTTATGATTTCCTTATTACAGGAAGTAAGTAAACCTCGAGGTTATACATTTCTTTCTTCTTGTTCCACTGTACTTAGGCACTGTCGTCATTAGCATTCGTCTATTTATGAATATCTCTATGATAATGGAGTTGCTATTAATTATATTATGATTATTATTTCATTATTATTATCATCGGTTTTTTATCGTTTTATTGACTGTCATCATTATTATTACCTTTTAATAGATTATTTGTTTAGTAGAAATAATAGTGGTAGTTGTCATAATAGCAGATCTGGTATCATAATGATGTAATGGTGGTATTAATTCTAATAATGGCAATAAAAATATAATTTAAAAACCTAAATAAATAAATAAATAGTAATAATAAGGATATACTAGTTTCTCCTATCAGTCTCTAATCCCGTTTTTTTCTACGTCCTATTGCCTTCCAAAGAAAATTGTAACCTTTGCATTTCATGTCTTTCTTTTAATTAGTTTTGGAAAACTTAAAGACACTACACTGAGTCCAACCCAGCAAATGTTTCGTTTGCAGTAATATTTAAATACTGTGTTTTTAGTATCTGTCTGTGACACTACAATTATTTTATTTTATTGTTATTTTTCTCGTCTTTGCTTCTGTGGATGAATTCTTGAAACCATTTAATTAACTTTTTCTTATATCTTGGGTATATTTGCTAATTTAAGCTGTCAAAATGTATAAACTCGAAACAAGTATCTGATATTACCAGGGAACATGCTTTGGCAACAAATCATTAAAATTGAAGACAAAAAGGATATACTTCCCTTATCCGACACC
>NW_023650146.1:21635-40620 GCF_015228065.2 Penaeus monodon | reverse complement strand
AATATTATAAACCAAAAGTTTTCAAAATTTTCTTTATTCTCATTTTTCATTTTGTCAGATTAATAATTCTGGAAATTTTTATCATTTTACCTAATTATTTCCAAATCATCAAAAGATGGAAAAAAACGCATTTTGGAGTTTTACTCTCAAAAGGCTATATTTCGCTAATTTTGCCGCTTTTTTCGCTTTTGGATTTTTTTTTTCTTTTACCTTTTTTTTTTTTAATATGGACCAATTCCTTTTTTCCCTTCTCATTATTACAAAATTTTCTCATTATTGCTTTTCATCATATTATCATCATTATTTCATTTTTATCATTATTTTGCAATTATTGCAGTTAAAATATTTTTTACAACTTACTAATAACAAATACAATTAATAAAACAACAATAATACTTAAAAACGTTTTATAATTATTATTTATTAATTTCTAATTAATATCGTTTAATTTTAATTTTACTGTTTAAAAAATTATTTTTTTCAATTTTCACCCTAAAAAAAATTTAAAAATATAAAAAATACAATAATAATATTTAAAAACTATTATAACGATTTTATTTTTTTTAATTTTTATATTATTATTATTTTTTATTATTTTAAATTATTTTTCCTAAAAATTTTGGGGAAAAAAATTTTTTTTTTCTAAAAATTAATAATAATAAAATAATGAATATAATAATAAAAATAATAAAATAATACTATAATTAATTAATAATTGGTTTAAGGCTATAATGATAAGATATAATATTAAAAATCATCAAATTTTTTCCAATTCTCTTTTTCTCCTTTTATCATCTTATTGTCCTATTAATAAATTTTTGTTTTTTAATCTTATTCCCAATTATTGCCAAATCTCAAATGAATGGAAAAACGGCAATTTTTAGTATCTCAAAAATCCTTTGCCGCTTTTTTTGACTTTTTGGATTTTTTTTTCTTTTACCTTTTTTTTTTTTATGGACACAATTCCTGTTATTTCTTTTTATTATCATGATTATCATCATTATTTCGTTTTCATTATCATTATCTCATTTCTCATCATTTCTCATTTTGCAAATTTTTATCATATTATTGCAATTATTATCATTATTATTGCAATTATTCGTTATAATATTTTTTACAAATATCTAATAACAACTCAATAAAAATAGTAAAACCCAACAATATAATTTTTAATAATTATTTATATAATTTTCAATTATTTTCGTTTTTACTGTAATTTTTACTTATAAAATTATTTTTTTCAAATTTTACACCCCAAAAATAATAAAATAAAAATAAATAATAATATTAATACCTTTTTATAACGATTATTTTATTAATTATTATTTTGTTATTATTAAGTTATAATAATTTTTTTTTAATAATACTAAAAATTTAAAGTAAAATAATAATAATGATAAAAATAAAAAATAAAAAAAATAATAATATAAAAAAATAATAATAATAATATAAAAAAAAATACTAATAAAAATAATAATAAAAATAAAAAAATTTTAATAAAAATATAATAATAAAAAATAAAAATATTAAAAAAATAATAAAATACTAATGTAATAATAAGGAATAAATTAAAAATCTCAAATGTTCTCCAAAATTTTCTTTATTTTTTTACTTTTATCATCATTTTTGTCATGTTAATAAAATTTTTGGGAAAATTTTATCATTTTCCCTAATTATTGCCAAAAACTCAATGAAGGAAAACGTCATTTTGGAGTCTACTCTCAAAAAGGGTATATTTCGCTAGATTTTGCCGTTTTTCGACCTTTGGGGTTTTTTTTCTTACTTTTTTTTTATATATGGACACAAATTTCCCGTTTTTTATCATCATTTTTATCATGATTATCATCATTATTATCATTTCCATCATTAAAAGCAATTATTATCATCATTTTTGCAACTATCATCATTATTATTGCAAATATTGCAGTTTTAATATATATTTTTACAACTATACTAATAACAACTACATAAAAATAGTAATAACAAAAAATAAAAATAAATAAAGCTTTTTTTAATTATTATTTATATAATTTTTCTAATTAATAATCGTTATTTACTGTAATTATTACTGTTATAATAATTATTTTTGCAATTAACTACCAGTAAAAAATAATAATGATACAATAACAAAAATAATATTAAAAAACAGTATTATAACGATTAGTATTTGTATTATTATACTTATTATTATTGTTATTATTGTTTATTATTACAGTTATAATATTTTTTTGGCAATAATATAATAATTAAAGTAATAATAATAAATAATGATAATGAATAATAATAATAATAATATAATAATATATAACAATAATGAAAAATAATAATAATAAAAATATGATAATAATGATAATAAGGGTAATAATAATGATAAGGATAATAATAATAATAATCATCAAATGCTATCCAAATTCTCTTATTCTCACTTTTATCATCATTATTGTCATGATTAATAGAATTCTGGTAATTATTATCATTATTACCCAATTATTTCCAAAATCATCAATTGAATGGAAAAAAACTCATTTGGAGTATTCTCAGAAGGTTATATTTCGCTAGATTTTGTCGCTTTTTAAGGGCTTTTTGGGAATTTTTTTCTTTTACCTTTTTTAATTATATATGGATATAATTCATGTTATCATCATCATTTTTATCATGATTATAAAAATTATTGTCATCAACAGTAATCATCATATTGCAATTATTATCATTATTATTACAATTATTGCAGTTATAATACTTATTTTTACAACTATAACTATAACAACGACAATAATAATAGAAATAACAACCAAAAATAATAACACTAATAACGCTTTTATTAACATATATATATAAATTTATATATATACATACATACATACATACATATATATATAATAATATTAGATATATATAGTTATAATATTTATATAATATGTATATATATATATATATAAATATATATTTCTATTTTATAAATATATATTTATATTATATATATATATATATATATATATATATATATATATATTATATATTATACATATACATATGTGTTGTATGTGTGTGTGTGTTTTTGGGTTTTGGGGGTTTGTGTGTAGTGTTATGTTACGGTGTGTGTGAGTGTGTGTGTGATATATATATATATATATGATATTAGATTTTATGTCTATATATGTATATAATATATATAAAATATATATATATTATATATAATATAATATATGCTATATATATTTAATACATATATATATTTATAAAATACATAAAATAAATATATATATATATGATATATATATATATATATATTTTATATTATATTATATATATATTATTAATATAGTTTAATAATATTTATTTTTTTAAATATATATATTATATATATATATATTATGTATGATTTATATATAATTTTATATTATTATTAATTTATTTTAAAATTCAATAAAACTTTTTAAAATTTATCTAAAATTATAATTAAATATATTAAAAATATATTATAAATTTTAATTTTAAAATTATTATGTTTTTATTATTTTAATCTAATCTATATCTATATCTTATCTATCTTTTAATATTTATATTATATAAATATATATATATATAATTATATATTGCACAAACACACCCCTTTGGAAAATATATTAAATAAAACACACACACACACCAACCACAAAACCACATACACACCACCCCACACAAAACCCCCAACACACACCCACCACACAACATAATATAATATATAATATATATTATATAATATAAAAATTAATATTTGAAACGGGTATAAAACCCCAAATTACTTTGGCTGCGGGGGGATTGATACGGTATTCGGTTGACTCTTTTTTAGAGTTGACCCCACGCAGATAAAACACAAAGCTTTTCTATTATAAGGGCCGCGCGGGGTCCGGTCAGCTCCCCGAGAGAGGCGGAGCGACCTTATCGGGGGTGCTTAGCACAACTCCGGTAAAACGAGGTCAATAAAAAAATGTGACCCCCCGCCCTCGCTGAGGGGTGGTTCTTTTTGGGGGACTTTTGGGATCCACGTAAAAACAGCCACGGGGGTCCATGGAAAAGAAATAGAATTATCCACATCCTGAAAAATAAATTTAAATCCAATCTTAATTGCTCCCACCTACTCGCGCCTCCCCCCTCGGGCGCTTCAAGGGGACCTAATTTGGCTGGTCGTCTCGTTCTCGTGCTTTTCCGGGTTTAAATTTCGTGGCTTCCCCCCGTTGTCCTCACCTCCTGGCCCGGTGTAATTCTGCCCCGTTATCCCACGTCCTCGAAGTCCGCACAGGCCCCTTATTCAGATCGTTTGCCCTCCCGTAGTCCTGGCCGGGCCCTAACCGGCGGGTCCTCTCCACACTCCTCAAATCTCGTCCGGGTTTCTCGCGCCCACACCCCCTCGAAATCTTCGTTCGGATTACGGGCGTCGGGGCGGGGGCGGCACTCGGGGGGGCTTTACCTGCCTACGAGCCCCTGGTTTTATGGATCTGCGGGCGTCCGCCAGGCGTCGCCTAGCCGCTTTCGGGGGCGAGGGGTACCTTTCTGACGAAAATCTTTGCCCCGCGGGCCTATGGGTTTTTCGATGCGTCCTTCCCACGGCTCCAAAGGGTCCCCCTTCGTGCCGTGTGGGTCCGACTGCAATAAAAGTCGGGGGCCAGATCATACCGTAAGGGCAAGTAAGAAAAAAGGGGCAACAGAAAAAGATGGGGTGGTATACCACTACCCGGTTTTCATAACAATTTAGGGTTTTTTAAAATTTGGGTTTTTACTTTTTTCTTTTTTTTTTTCATTTTGGTTTTATTTTCACAAAGGAAAAGAAGAAAAAGAAGGGGAGAGTCAGTAGCGGTCCGCATAGCCCTTTTGAACTACCACCTCTCTGTAGTATGAAATGAAAGGGGAACGAATCGGGATCCCAAGATCTATTTAACCATAGTCGTCCACAGAAAAAAATAGTTTTGAATTGTACTTATGTCAAAACCACTCTCCGACGACAAATTGCGGTAAAGGTCCCAATAACTTACGCCGGCCAAAGACAGCAACCAGCCTTTTTAATAAAAAGGGTATGTTTTTGTCCTGGTGTGTAGTGAGGTGAAGGTGTGTGGTATGGGTGTGGGACAGCTAGCGTTATAAAGGGGGAAAGCGGTGACCTCCACGAGAAAAATCATAAACCGAATATTAGCGTCACTTTAAAAAAACAAAGAAAATTAGCAATGTAGTTTTTTACTTTTATTTAAAATCCCAATGAATTCAAAATAATGATAGCGACAAATGTACGCATAAAAATGGGGACTGAAAAAAATTCGCCATTTTTTATCAACAATCTTCCGGGTCGATATTGAACTGCCGAGGTACATGTCTAGCTTTGCCGTCGACTTTCAATAAAACTCAATAACGGGGGATCTTACCCAAGGCCGTTATGAAGAGCGTTTGAGCCGGGAAAATAAATCCCCTGCTCTCTTCTGCGTATTTAATGGGCGCTCGAAAATTCCCCGAAGGATTTTAAAATTTCACAATCACACAAACGCTTGGGGGTCCCCAAAAAAGCAAGCGACTTCAAGGGGGTAAAAAGGGTGGGTTAATAAGCAAATAATGTTCTACTTAAACCCTAGCCCTACTTAATTAACGGACTAACCGCGGGTCACCCGATCAAGGGGCCGAACGAACGAATAATTTTACCTCAAACACGGAGCGTCTATTGGCTTTTTAAACGAACCCCGGGGCAATTGGGGAAATTCGGGCCATGATTGGGGGAAAGACCCTAATATTCAACAAAAAATTTTAATGAATTTCCGTTACATATTCTTCTAGGGGCCGATAGAAACGTGTCCCCAAAAAGCAATGTAAAAATGATCTCTGAAACTACCCCCCCCACCGACCGGAAAAAAAAGTGGGGTAGGTCAACCTTTTTTTAACCCAAATGACCGAAAAAGAAGAAAAGGGTACGGTCAGGTCGGGGGGCGGGGGTTAGGAACGAGATAAAAAAATGTTTTCGTGATAAAAAAAATCACGAACGCTTTAAAATTTGGGTTCAATAAAAATAAAAATCTCAAAAAACGAGAAAAAATATTAATTCCAAAACAACGAACGATATTCATTTTTATTATCAATACTCGATCGCACGGAAATCGATTGAGTGGAAAATAGGGGAGAAGGTGCCATTTGCGCCCTTAGCCCCTATTAACCCAACAAAAAAAACGGCTTAAACATGTAGGGGAGAAAAGGGAAAAGAAAAAAAAGGGCCCAAACGTGTACTTACGTTTTTTTTTTTTTTAGCCTGTCTTGAGCGGTCGGCGGATTTTCTTTTGGGGTGGTGTGCGTGTTTCTGCAAAAGGTGCAAAGGCCCCCGCTGCCACCATTTTTAACGGGGTTAGAACCCAATTCATTGGCTTGCAGGGGGTTTTATACTGTTTTCGGGTTTAATCTTTATTTTTGAGAGTTTACCCACGCAGTATAAAAACCAAGACAGTTATTATAATCGGGCCGCGCGGAGGTCCGGTCAGGCCCGGAGAGAGGGGGGGAGCGACCTTAGTGCGGTGGGATTAGCCGAAATCCGCAAACGAGGTAAATAAAAATGTGACCTCCGCCCCCGTGGGGGGGGGTTTTATTGGGGCATTTGGTCCACTTTGGGAAAAGCCCGGGTCCCCTGGTAATAGAAAAAGAATTATCCACACCGTACAGAAAAAATTACCACATCTTATATATATATATATTATATATATATATATATATATAATATACTTAATTATATATATATTTAATATATATTATAATATTTAATATTAAAATTTTTATATTTTTATATATTATATTTATAAATTTTAATATATATATATATATATTTATATTTTTTTATATATTTACTATTCGACATAATATTTATATAACATAATTATATCTTACTTTTTAAAATTTATCAATATTTTTAACATATATATTATATATAATTTTAAAAATTAATATATATTAATATTATATTAATATAATAATATATATAATATTATATATTAAATATATTATTTAAAACATTTATATATATTTTTAATATATATTTTAATATATATTATATTTTAAATTTTATTTTATAAAAATTTTATTTAAATTTTTATTTATATATAAATTTTTAAAAATTTATTAAAAAAAACCTAAACAAAAATTTACAAACAATAACACACACATACACACTCACACACGCTCATAAAAAAACCACAAAACACAAACTCCAACAAAAAAACCCCACTACACCAAAACCAATGTGTGTTTTGTATAATATTTATATTATTTTATATATATATATAATTTATTTATATATATAGTAAATATATGTTATATATACTATAAATATTATATTATATATTATATTTATATATATAATAAAAAATACTACATTATATAATATATATATAATAATTTTTATTATATATATTATATATATATAGAATGTTTATAATTTTTTTTATATATTTTTATTATTTTGAATTTTTAAAATTTATAATTATTATATAAATTTATTATAAATATTTAAAAATATATATATTTATTTTTATATGTGTGTGTTTTTTTAAATATATTTTTTTTTTATATATTTTATTTTAATATTTTTTATTATATATATTAATTTCTTCTATATTTAAAATTATTTTAAATAATAAAAAATAAATTTTTATATATATTTGTATATCTTCATATATTTTATAATAATTATTTATTCATGTATTTTTGTCTTAAAATTTTTTTAAAATTTTAAAAATTTTTTAAATTAAATATATATAATTTATTTATTTATTTTAAAAAAATATTATATATAATTATCTCTATAATATTTTTATATTTATAATTATTATAAATTTTATATTATTTATATTTTACCTCCCCATATTTTTATAAAATTAAAATTTTTATTTAAACTTAATTATTCTAGAAAATTTTTTTAATTTAAATTAAATTAATTTTCCCAAAAAAATTATTTATTATTTTTATTTATAAAATATTTATTTTCATATTATATATTTAAATATTATAAAAATAAATAATATCTATTATCAATTTTATATATAAATATTAATTTATTTTAAACTATTATACTTTAACTTGTATATAATGTTATTATTTATATATATATATATAATTTAATATATATAAAATATTTTTATATAAATTTATTATATATATATATATTATATATATTTATTTTTCTTTATATATTTTATATTGTATTGAAATATTTATCTATATAAAAAAAATAGAAAAATTATATATATTATATAATATTTTATTAATATTATATATAATTATTCTATTAAATTTTTATATTTATATTTTATTATATATATTTTATTATAATAATTTAATATATATAAATGTTAAAAAGATATTTAATTTTTTTTTTAAAAATAAAAATTTTTAAAAATAAAAAATTAAAAAAATAAAAAAATATATTTAAAATTTTTTGGGGGGGAAAAATATAATTTTTAAAAATATTATTAAAATAAAAAATAAAAATAAAAATAAAAAAATTTGAGTCAAATATAAAATTTTAAATTTATAATTATTTTAAAAAAATTAAAAACAAAATATAATAATATATTTTAAAAAAAATTTTTAAAACAAAATTAAAAAAATATATTATATAAAATAAAATATATATATTAAATATTTATATAATTTTAAATAAAAAATAAAAAAAAATAAAAAAATAAGTATTAAAAATAATAAAAAAAAAAAAAAAAAAAATGAAAAATAAAATAAAAAATAAAAAAAAAAATTAAAATAAAAATTAAAAAAAAATTAATATATATATAAAAATAAAAATATAAAAATAAAACAAAAAAAAAAAAAAAAAAATAAAATTTTTATAGAATTTTTGGAATAATAAAAATTATTTTAAAAAAATAAATTTTAAAATAGAAAATATATAAAATAATTAAAAAAATTTTTTAAATAATAGATTTTTTTTTTTTAAAAATATATCATTTTAACATTTTATATTTTTTAAAAAAAATATAAAAAAAAATATAAAATAAAAAAAAAAAAAATATAGGGAAACCCCAAAAAAAAAAATTAAATAAAAACAAAAAAAATATTTAAAAAAAATAATTAAAAAAAAAATAAAAAAGAAGAATAAGGAAAAAAAAAAAAAAAAGGGGGGGGGAAAAACTAATAAAAAAAAAAAATTATAAAAATAAAATAAAAATAAAAAAAAGGGGGGGGGGAAAAAAAACAACCCAAAAACAAAAAAAAAAATAATAAAAAAATTAAATAAAATTAAATCCTATAAAAAAAAATAATTAATTAAAATGAAACTGTATAAAATAAAATATATAATTTTTTAAAATAATATATATTAAAATTTATATTATTTTATCTTTATAATTAATACTTTAATATTTTAAATTTTTAAAATTATATATATATATATATTGAAATAACAAATGTAATATTTTTTTAAATTTTATTTAGGAAAATATATTATATTAAATTTTTAAAATATTTTATATATATATTTATATATATATATATTATTATATATTTTATCCATTATTATAAATATAATACATGTTTAAAAATTTTTAAAAAATATAAAAAAAAAAAAAAAACAATATATATATATAAATATATTAAATAATTTTTTTAATATTTATATTATAAATTTTTATTTTTATTAATAATATTTTTTTTATTTTCTATATATATAATATTTAACATGTATACTATTTTTATAAATATAAAATTTTAATATATATATATAAATATATTATAAATTATTATTTTTCTTTTAAGCCCCTTTTTTTATAAAAAATTTTATTTTTAAAAAATAATATTATTATTAATATATATTATATATATATTTTTTTTAATTTTTGTTTACCTTTGGGAAATTTTTTCTAATTTTTAAAAAATTATATATATTTATTTCCTATATAAAAAACTATATATATTTTAAACTTATAAAAAAAAAATATTTTAGTTCTATCTACTATATATTATATCTTCTTTTCAAAAAATAAATTTAAAAAACAAGAAAATTTTAATATCTTATAAATAAAATATCCCAAATTTTTTTACAACATAATATATATATATATAGATTAAAAATTTTAAAAAAATTAATTTCCTATATTGATTTTTGAAAAAATATATTAATATAATATATAATTATATATATTATATATTATAATATATATAATAGATTTTAAAATTTTATATTTAATTAAAAATGATAATATATATAAATTAATTTTTTATATATATATATATATATATATATTTTATAAAAAATATATTTTTATATATATCCATAATGGTAAAAAAATTTTTATTTATAAAACATAATAATATTATTTTATATTTATATCTATTATTATTATATATATATATATATTTATAAAATTTTTTGTATTTTAAAAATTTATTTTTAAAAATTATATTAATTAATCTATATATATATTAATTCTTTTATATAAAATTTTATATATTATATAAAAAATATTCTTTTTGATAAAATATTTTAAAATTAAAAAATTTATTATATAATATATAATTTTATATTTTTTAAAAAATTCTTTGAATTTAATTCTATTATATTATATTTATATATATATATATTTCTATATATATTTTTTAATATTATATCTATTAAAAATATATATATTAATATAATATTTATATATTAATACTAATTTAAGATATATATATATATATATTATAATTTTTAAAATATTATATATATATATTTTTAAATTTAATCTTTAAATATTATTATTTTTAAAATATTACCTATATTTTAATTAACCCATATTAATTTTTAAAAAAAAAAAAAATTTTAAATAATTTTATATATATATATATTATTAATTTTTATATATATTTATAATTTTACTATATTATAATTTTATTTTAATTTTAGGTAAAAATATTATTTAAATATTTAAAAATTATATATAAAAATTAAATATATTTAATATTATATATTAAATTTAAAATTTTTACCCAATATTTAAAAAAAAATTTTTTTTATTTAAATTCAAAATAAAAAAATTTTAAAAAATTTTTTTATTTTTTTATATAATATTTTATATATTATATATAATATATATATATATATATATAATTATTAAAATTTTTTTTTCTTTATTTATTATTTGATACAAAACCCCCCATAAAATTAAAATTAATTTATATATATTAATTAATAAAATATATTTATATATATTTTTTTTTTTTTAAAAATTTAAAAAAAAAATTTTTAAAAAATATAATATTAAATTATATATTAAACCCACCACATATTGTATGTGGTATGGGTGTGTTTTTGTTGTGAGTTTTGGTATTGTGTTTTTTACTGAGCGTGTGTGGTTTGTATTGTGTGTTTTGTTTGTATATGTATGTTTAGGGGCCCCTTATATTTATATAATATTATATTAATAAAATTAAAATATAGTATAAAATTTTTATATAAATATTATATATTTTATAATATTATATATTATATATATTTTTAATATTATAATATTATATTATATATATAATTATTTATATTTTAAAAGTACGAATTGTAAATTATTATAAAAAAATTAATAAATATATAATATATATCTTATTTATTATATCTTTTCTATAAATTTATTTCTTTATATAAAATATATTATATTATATAAATTATATATATAATTTTCTATATATATATATATATATTAATATTTTATAAATTATATTTTTAAATACAATCACCCACCAAAACAATATTTTTAATATTTTTAATTTTATTTTAAATTTTAATATATTAATATATTATATATTTTATATAAAAAAGATGTGGATAATCTATTTCTGTTACGGTGGGAAAATTCACTTTTACCAGGGACCGGGCTGTTTTCCACGTGGACCCAAATGCCCCAATAAAACCCCGCTCGCGAGGGCGGGGTCACATTTTTATCTTCCCTCTTTTGCCCGGGATTCGTGCAAAGCTACCCCCGCACTAAGTCGCTCCCCCCTCTCTCCGGGCGCTGCCCGTGCCTCCGCGGGGCCCGATTAAAACTAGACATGTCTTGGGGTTTTTATCTGCGTGGGTCAACTCTCGAAATAAAGAGAAAGCGAAAACGTTCAATCCCCCAAACCCAAATGAAAATGGGTTCTATCCGTTACAAAGTGGTGGCAGGGGGGCCGTTGCATCCTGTTGGCATGCAACCGGACACACCCCCCCCAAAAATCCGCCGACCGCTTAAAGACATGGCTAAAAAAAAAAAAACACGTAGTACAGTTTGGGCCCTTTCTTATTTCTTTCCCTTCTTCCCCCATACGGGTTTTAAAGCGTTTTTTTTTTGTTGGGTTAATAGGTGCAAGGACGCAAATGGCACCTTCTCCACTATTCTTCCCCCTCAGATCGCATTTCCCGTGCGATCGGTATGTGACAAAAAACATGAATATCGTTCTTAGTTTAGAAATTTAAATTTTTTCTCTCGTTTTTAGAGATTTATATTGTTTCATCTGCAACAAATTTAAGGGTTTTTCGTGATTTTATCTTATCCAATCATTTCATTTACTCTTTCCAAACCCCTCCCCCCCCGCCCTGACCGTCCCTTTTCTTCTTTTGGTCACTGGATTAAAAAGGTTTGACTGACCTCCTTTCTCTTTCCCGGTCGTGGCGGCGGGGGTATTTTCAATGATCATTTTTCATTTTTTTTGGGTGCCTTTCTATCGGCCTAAAACGAAGTTGAAAGGGAAATTTCTTTAAAAATTCATTATTTAAATTAGTAGGATCTTCCCTATATCATAGGCACAAAATTTGCCGATATTCCCCCGGGGTTGGAAACCCTAATAGATCTGCGCCCCGTCGTTCGAGAAAAAGTTTTTGTTCGTTCGGCCCCTTTTTAGTCGGGTGACCGCGTTAGCCTTTAATTATGTAGGACAGGGTTTAACTAGAATCATTTTTCGTTATTAATCCCCCTTTCCCCCCCCTCTTGAACCCTTTGCATGTTTTGGAAAACCCCCAAGCGTTTGTGTGATTGGGGAATTTTACCCTTTGGGGAATTTGCGAGCGCCCATTACAGATACGCAGAAGAGCAGGTTATTAATTCCCGGTCAAATCGCTTCAGTCATTAAAAGGCTTTGGGTATAGGATCCCCCCCTTTTTGAGTTTTTTGAAATCTGCGGCAAAGCTAGACTGTACCTGGCAGTTTAGATATCTGACCCCGAGAAGATTGCTTTAAAAAAAATTGGGGAATTTTTTTCATGCCCATTCATTCATGCGTCATTCTGGATATCATTAATGTTGAATCAAAGTGGTAGTTGAAATAATCGTAAAAAAGCATTGCTAATTTACTTCAGTTTTTTTATGAACCAATTTCGGGTTTTATATTCATTCTCTGTGTAGGGCATCGTTTCCCTCTCATTAAAGTAGTGCCCACACGATACACACACACCTTCACCTCACTCACACCGCGACAAAAACTTGACCCTTTTTATTAATAAGGCTGGTTTCTGTCTTTGTGCGGCGTAAGATTATGATGTACTCTTTAGCCCCCATTTTTTCTGTCGTGACGAGTGGTTTTTACATGACAAGTTACATCTATTTTTTATTGGTGCGACTTGGGTTTAAATAGATCTTCGCGGGTCGCTGTCGTTCCCTTTCATTCTCAACTTCAGATGGTTGGTATTCAAATGGTCTAGCGGACCGCTACTGACATCTCCCTCTTTTATTTTTTTTTTCCTTTTTGAAATAAAAACAAAATGAAAAAAAAGACAAAAAAAGTTAAAAAACCAAAAATTTTAAAAAACCTAAATTTTTAATAACCGGCTAGTGGTAATTACCACCCCCTCTTCTCGTTGCCTTTTTTTTCTCTTACTTGGCCTTTGTGTATGATCTGGGTCCCGACTTTTTATTGATCGGCCCCCCACGGACCCAAGGAGGGCCTTAGGATGCGTGGAGGAGTATCGAAAACGCCCTAGGGCCCCGGACAAAGATTTTTGTCAGAAAAGGTCCTCGCCCCAGAATGCGTGCATAGGGGACGCCCGGGGGACCCTCAGATCGTCAACCCCGGAGCTCGTGCGCAGGTATAAGCCCCCGAGATCGCCCCTGCCCCGACCCCGTAGATCCGAAGAAATTACGAGGAGTGGACCGAAAGGACCCGGACAGATCTGTGAGGACTGTGGGCGAGGACCCGCCGAGTTAGGCCGGGCCGGGGTCGAAGGTCAAAGAAACTGAAGTCAAGGGGGACCCGGCAGATTTCGAGGGCGTGTGGATAAACGAGGGCAGCAATTACACCAGGGGCAGAGGGAGACACATGGGGCGAGCAGCCCCGAAATTGAACCCGGACAACGACGGAAGAGACGACCAGCCAATTAGGTCCCCTTAAGGGGCCCCGAGGGGGAGCCGAGTAGGTGGGCCCAGCTATAAGTGTGGATAATTCTTTTCTGTTACGGATGGGATAAATTTTTTTCTATTACCCTGGCCCTGGCTGTTTTTCCCGGGGATCCAAAGTCCCCAAAAAAGAACCACCCCCAGCGAGGGGGGGGTCACATTTTTCTACCTCGTTGACCGGGGTTGTGTAAGCTACCCCCGCATAAGGGCAGCTCCGCCCCCTTTTCCGGGGCCCGACCGTGACCTCCGCGCGGCCCGTTATCTAGAAATGTCTTGGTGTTTTTTTACGCTGGGTCAACTCTCAGAAAAAAAGAGTCACCGAATACCTTCAAAAACCCTGCAAACCAAGTAATTGGGTTTTATACCCGTTTCAAAATATATTATATATATATTAATATATATATATAATAATATATAATATGTGTGGGTGTGGTGTGGTTTTTGGTGTTGGGGTGTGTCTGTGTGTATTGTTCTGTGTGTTTGTTTTGGTTTTTGTTAAACTATTTTTACATTATTTAAATGTGGTGTTTGTGCCATATTTATAATAATATATATATATATATAATATAAATATTATAATGATAAGATATAGATTAATTAGATATAATATAAAAATAATAAAAATTAAAAATATTTTATTTAATATATTTAATTTTATAAAATATATAGTTATGCATATATATAAATAAATTGTATATGATATATATTATATTTATATATAATTATTATTATATATACATACATCAATTTTTAATATAAATATTTTATATCTATAAATATAATATTTATATTTATTATTATATATATTTTATATTATAAATATATATATTAATATATATATATATAGGGGGTGGTGTGTGTATTGTGTATTTTACATACCTTTATACATATATAATATTAAATTTTTTATATAATATTATAATTTATAAAATTATATAAATTTTATATATATATTTTTAATTTTAATATTATTATATATATAAATTATATTTTAAAAAACATAATACATACAATATTTATAAATATAATATAAATTTTAATATTAAATTTATATATATATTTTTAAATTAAAAGTTATCTTATCCATTTTAAAATTATATATATAAATATATTATTAGTATTATATAATAACCATATATAGTATAATATTATAACTAAAATTTTTTAAAAAAATATATAATTGATATTCAACATTAATATATATATAATTTTAATATATATATATATATTATATATTATATATAAATTTTTTGTATATTTTAATTATATGATTAATATATTATATTATATATTATATTATAATCTATTTTATATTAAAATAATTTTTATATATTATTTTATATAAAATTTTTTTATAAAAATTTAATTTTTAAATAAAAAATTTAAATTTAAAATCTATATATTATATTATATTATTTTATATATTTTACATATAAGACTAATACTTTATCAATTTATATATTATTATCAACCACACTCACAACACTCAGTAAAATAACACTTACACACAACTCCAAAAAAAAAACACACACAACACCACATATGTTATGTATATATATAATATTAAAATATATAAATTATTATATATATATTTTTTAATTTTTATATATTTTATATATAGAAAAATATATGTAAATATATATATTATATATTATATATATATATATTAATATATATATTTATATGTATATTTTTATATAAATATATATATTATAATTATTTTATATTAATATATATTATTAATATTTTACATTATATATAAAATTATTATATAATAATATATTAATATATTATATAATTAGTATGATTATGTATTATAAAATTTTTATATATTGTTAAAAAACGTTTTATTGTTATTATTGTTGTTATTACATTTTTAGTAGTTGTTTTTAGTATAGTTGTAAAAATAAGTATTATAACTGAAATTTATTGGTAATAATAATGATAATAATTGCAATAATGATGATACTGTTGATGACAATAATTATTATAATCATGATAATAATGATGATGATACAGGGAAATTTTATCCATATATAATGAAAAAGGGAAAAGAAAAAAAATTCCAAAAGTCTTAAAAAGCGACAAATCTAGCGAAATATAACCTTCTGGAATATACTCCCAAAAAGATTTTTTTTCCATTCAATTGATGATTTTGGCAATAATTAGGGAAATAATGATAATAATTACCGAATTCTATTAATCATGACAATAATGATGATAAAATTTAGAATAAAGAGAATTTGGATAGCATTTGATGATTATTAATAATATTATCATTATCATTATTATTATCCTTATTATCAATATTATCATTATTATTATTATTATTATTATTATCATTATTTATTATTATTTTAAATTATTAGTATTATTGCCAAAATATATTATAACTGTAATAATAAAAATAATAACAATAATAATAATTTAATAATACAATACTATCGTTATAATACTGTTATTAATATTATTATTGTTTTTGGGGTATCATTATTATTATTTTACTGGTAGTATAATTGCAAAAATAATTATTATAACAGTAATAATTACAGTAATAACGATATTAACTTTGAAAAATTATATAAAAAATAATTATAAAAGCGTTATTATTGTTATTATTGTTGTTTTTACTATTTTTATTGTAGTTGTTATTAGTATAGTTGTAAAAATATTATTATAACTGCCCAAAAATTGCAATAATAATGATAATAATTGCAATAATGATGATAATAATTGCAATGATGATGATAATGATGATGATAATCATGATAATAATGATGATAATAACAGGAATTGTGTCCATATATAATAAAAAAAAGGTAAAAGAAAAAAAATCCCAAAGGTCGAAAAAAACCGCCAAAATCTAGCGAAATATAGCCTTTTTAAAATATAATCCAAATGACGTTTTTCCATCATTTGATGACAATAATGATGATAAAAGTGAGAATAAAGAGAATTTGGATAACATTTGATGATTATTAATATTATTATGGTTATCATTATTATTATCATTATTATTATTATTATCATCATTGTTATTATTATTATTATTATTATTATTATTATTATTATTATTATCATCATTATTATTATTACTTTAATTATTAGTATTATTGCCAAAATAATTATTATAACAGTAAATATTGCAGTAATAACGATATTAGTTAGAATAATTATATAAGTAATTATTATAAAAACGTTATTATTATTATTGTTGTTATTACTATTATTATTGTAGTTGTTATTAGTATAATTGTAAAAATATATATTATAACTGCAATAATTGCAATTAATGATAATAAAATTTCAATAATGATGATAATAATTGCAATAATGATGATAATGATGATGATAACGACAATAATGATAATAATCATGATAATAATGATGATAATATCAGGAATTGTGTCCATATATAATAAAAAAGGTAAAAGAAAAAAAATCCTAAAAGTTGAAAAAGCGGCAAAATCTAGCGAAATATAGCCTTTTGAGAGTAGACTCCAAAATGACGTTTTTTCCATTCATTTGATGATTTTGGCAATAATTAGGGTAATAATGATAGTAATTACCAAAATTCTATTAATCATGACAATAATGATGATAAAAGTGAGAATAAAGAGAATTTGGAGAACATTTTATGATATTAATTATTATCCTTATTATTATCCTTATTATTTATTATTATTATTTCTATTATTATTATTATTATATTATTTTTTAATTTTTGTTTTTATTATATATTAATATTATATTTATTATTATTATTTTTACTTTAATTATTTGTATTATTGCAAAAAAATTTTTATAACTTAAAAATAAAATAATAAAAATATTAATAATAAAAAGTTAATACTTTATTAATTTTAGTTTTTTACTTTTTTTTTTCTGGTAGTATAATTTCAAAAAAATTATTATGATAGTAAAATTTCAGTAAAAACGAAAAAAATTTTAAAAAATTATTAAATTTATTTTAAAAACTTATTTTGGTATTACTTTTTATTGTAGTTGTTTTTAGTATGTTTAGAATTATATTATAACTGCAATAAAGCAATAATAAAATAATTGCAATAATGATGATAATAAATTTCAATAAAGATGAAAAATGATGTTGAGAAATAAATGTAACAAAATAGATGATAATCATGATAATAAAAGAAATAACAGGATTGTGTCCTATATAAAAAAAAAAGGTAAAAAAAAAAATCCCAAAACGAAAAAGCGGCAAAGGATTTTGAGAGTATCCTCGAAAATGATTTTTTTATTATTTGAGATTTTTGGGAATAATTGGGGAATAATATGATAATTTACAGAATTCTATTAATCTACAAAAATTTATGAAAAGTGGGGAAAAAGGAAATTTGGGGTAAATTTTATATTTTAAAAATCATCTTATTTATTTTTATCCTTATTACCTTTTTATCAATTATTATTATTATTATTTTTTATTATATTTTATTTTATTATCATTATTTTTTTATTTCCCTTTAAATTTTATATTATTGCAAAAAATATATTAAATGTAAAATAAAATAATAATAAATAAAAAAGTAAAATACTAAAAGTAATCGTTTTAAAACTGTTTTTTAAATTATATTTTTTTATTATCATTATTTCATTTTACTGGGAGAAATTTCAAAA
>NW_023650146.1:19262-21535 GCF_015228065.2 Penaeus monodon | reverse complement strand
CTTACCCCTCTAAACAAACTCTAACCAAACGAATTAATTTAGCTAATCTAACGAACTAAACTCCTATTTTAGCTTAAAAACTTAACCAAACAATCTTACTAACCTAGTAAAACTAACGAACTAATCCATACTAATTTTATGAGATTAATCCGTAATAAAGTGGGCTAGAAGAGAGGAAGGAATTGAAAGCAAAAAACACCGTTCATCCCCACCTCTGCCGGGAGAAACCGCTTATCCCAGCCGCGTAAAAGGACATAGGGAAGGGAAGAGGAGAAACTGAACTCCAATCTCTGTAACTGATAAACATCAGAATACAATAAAAGAGAAAAGAAAAAACCCCGTGAAGAGGGTACGGGGAAGAAAAAAATAATGGCTTTTCCTTATATGGGAAAACCCAGCAGAGAAGGAAGACATTAACTTTACTCTTTCCCGGTGAAACAAAAACTATCTGGCCGTTCCAGGCAACGCAGGAATGCAGCTGTAAGGACAGAGTTGTCAATGAGCATTACTTTATCGCAGCATTTCGTATCATTTTCAGTGTTATCATGTTGCCGCATAATGCCATGGGGTGTTTCTGGAAGGCCGAGGAAACGTAGGAGAATTTGAAGTAGTTGGTGCTTTAAATGGGGCACACATACCTATACCTGGACCATCAATCTAGAATGAGTACTATATAAACCATAAAAAATTACCAAGCATGCAGCTATATTCCTTCAACCATGAATATTCAGAGAGCTTTTGGTCTTCTGAAGTGCAAATTCTAAAAAAAAAAAACATTGTATATATATGAATAAGTGTACTGTTCTTTTCAGCTGCTGTCGCGCAAAATCTCTCTTATTTTTTTATTCTGATTCTTCTGCTTACCTTTTTCTCTTTGCTGCTGATGAAGGTGATACAGAACTCATTATAGAGGTAAGTGTTCCAGAAAACTTCTAGAAAGGATTTAGGCTTTCCCTGACCCTGCATTTGATGGTTGATTGTATATTGATAACAGTAGTAGTAACAGTGATGATAATAATAATGAAAATGATAATGGTTACAATAATGATAATCAGAAATGTATCAATATCTAGAATAATCCCATACATCATATTTTGCTGTAAAATTTGAAATGCTGTGCCATGAAATTAAAAAGTATTCTAGTTAAAATTATTTTGAGCGCGCGCGCGTGTGTCTGTGTACTCGTATTAGGGCAAATTATATAGCCAGTCATTTTAAATGAGTACACAAAACTTTCAAAATCAGTTAAAATCTTTGAGACAGCCAAGGAACTACGCTTACCAAAAGGGAATGAAGTAACGATAACTGTGCAACATCTCTACTGATACTTCATCCTTGGCTTCAAAAAATGGCTACTGCTCCAGCTTCCCACGAGCAGTTAGGTTAGCATTATATGTATTTGTTATATACCTGAAAAAATACAACGTGCAAATCAGTTTCACTCCATGATGTTTACTTTAGTCAGTCGCATATATTCTGTGAACCAATCTGTCTCATTTTTTAAAGTCTTCTAGGTTGGAAGGACATAGGCAAAAAGAGTAATGACTAATATTTGATCAACCAGATTTTAATGATATTATAAACAAGAATATGAACGGAAAATTCTTATAAAAGGAGGTAAGAGTTGGATAAAGAGAGCTGCCATATGCTACATGATATTCCCCCCTTGTTTGGAAATTGGCATATCCATAGGTTTCAATGATAAAGCGGAATAAGCGCAGTATAAATATCCAGTCTGCAATCTTCAACTGTATAGAATTTTACAATAAAAATACACAATTAAAAATTGTATGTAATTACTGTTTTTAAATTCCCACTCTTTTTACCAAAGGTGTCTGCATTAAGGGAAGAATAGCCTTTTTGTCTTCAATTTTAATGTTATTTGTTGCCAAATCACTTTTTCCCTGGTACTATCACATACTTGGAGTTTATACATTTTGAACGCTTCAATTAGCAAATATACCCAAGATATAAAGAAAAAAGTTAATTAAATGGTTTTCAAGAATTCATCACAGAAGCAAAGGCGAGGAAAAAATAACAATAGAATAAAATGATTGTAGTGTTCATATACAGATACTAAAAACACATTTATTGACATATTCCTGCAAACGAAACATTTTGCTGGGTTGACTCAGTAGTAGATGTCTTTATTTTTTCCAAAACTAATTAAAAGAAAGACATGAAATGCAAAGGTTACGATTTTCTTTAGAGGCAGTAGACGTAGAAAACGTGGATTTAGAGACTAGATAGGAGAAACTCGTGTATCATTATTA
>NW_023650146.1:9262-14262 GCF_015228065.2 Penaeus monodon | reverse complement strand
AAGCTTTTTTTTAACATATTAAAAATTTTATATTAAACTCAACATACATATATATATATATATATTATAATAATATATATATTATATATTTTATAATATGTAATATTATATATATATATATTATTATATATACATAACATTTCTAATATATAAAATATATTATATATATATATATTTAATATATTAATAATATAATATAATATATAATATATACTATAAATTGTGTGTGTATTGTGTGTGTGTTTTTGTTGGATTTTGTGTAAGTGTGTAGTTCTGAGGTTGTAGTGTTGTGTGATATATATTATTTTAATATGTTTAATAGATATTTATGTCTATTTGATATATATATATATTTTAAATTATATATATAATATATATTATAATAATATATATATATAATATCATATATATTATTTATATACTTTTATATTTATATGTAAATTAAAATTATATTTTTAATATATATATATATATATTATTTAACATATAATATAAATGTATAAAAAAATAATATGATATATTTTATATATAATAATATTATATATATATAATACTTATTTTAACATATTATTTTTATATACATTTTATTATATATGTATTATATATATTTTATTAATATATATATATATATAATATAACTTTAATATAAATGTTTAAATAATTATATGAAATATAAAATTTTATATAATTATATAATATATTAATATATAAAATATTTTATTTTTTTTATTTTGTTATAAAAATATATTCATATGTATAAATAAATATTTAAGCATATAATTATATATATATATTATTATAATATATATAATAATATATTAATATATAGAAAAAATATCTATATATCATATATTATATATATATACCACACACACTCACACACACCAGTAACATACACACTTACACACAAACCACAACAAAAACACACCCAACATACACACACATATGTATATTTATAATAATATTTTATATATATATATATATTATATATTATATATATATATATATATAAATTATATATTTAAAATATAAGAAATGTATATTAAAAATTTTAATATATAATATAAAAATATATATATTTAATAATATATATATATTCATATATATTAAATATATATATATATTATATATATATATATATATATATTAATATATTTATGTTGTATGTATGTAAATATAAAAATTTTAAATATATTTGTTAATAAAAGCGTTATTTTGTTATTAGTTTTTTTATTATATTATTTTTGGGAGTTTTTTTATTAGTTTTGTTGTAAAAAAAAAAGAAATTATAACTGCAATAATTGTAATAAAAATGAAAATAATTGCAATAATGATGATACTGTTGTTAAACAAAAATTTTTTAAATCATGAAAATAATGATTTGTAACGGGAATTTTTCCATATAAAATAAAAAAAGGTAAAAAAAAAAAATTTCCCAAAAAGTCAAAAAGCGACAAAATCTAGCAAAAATTAACCTTCTGAGAATATACTCCAAAATGATTTTTTTTTTTCCATTAAATTGTTTATTTTGGAAATAATTTGGGTAATAATGAAAAATAATTACCAAAAATTCTTTTAATCAGGGACAAAAATTTGATAAAAAAGGGGGGGGAAATAAAGAAAATTTTTGGAAGGGCATTTGATGATTTTTAAATAATTTTATCATTATCTTTATTTTATCCTTATTTCATTTTTTATCATTATTTTATTATTATTATTATTACCCTTTATTGTTATTTTATTATTTTTAAATTATTATTATTATTATTATTATCATTATCATTTTATTATTTTTATTTTAATTATTTTTATTATTGCCAAAAAATATTTTATAACTGTAATAATAACAAAAAAAACAATAAAAATAAGTATAATAATATTTAAATACTAATCGTTTAAAATACTGTTTTTAAATATTATTATTGTTATTGTATTTAATTTTTTTTCGGGTATATAATGCAAAAATAATTTTTATAACAGAAATAATTCAGTAAAAAACATTTAAATTTGAAAAATTTAAATATAAAAAAAAATTAAAAAAGCTTTTATTATTGTTATTATTGTTTTTTATTACTTTTATTATTGTATTTGTTATTATATAGTTTGAAAATATTTTTAAAAATGCAAAAATTGCAATATAATGATAAAAATTTCAATAATGATATAATAATTGAAATAATGTGATAATGATGATGTAAGAG
Organism: Penaeus monodon; assembly: GCF_015228065.2. Classification (NCBI taxonomy): domain Eukaryota; kingdom Metazoa; phylum Arthropoda; class Malacostraca; order Decapoda; family Penaeidae; genus Penaeus; species Penaeus monodon. The sequence goes on along the minus strand of NW_023650146.1, from coordinate 12,061 downwards.
ATAATGTAATGAAAACGATAAATGATGAAAATCTGATAATAATGAAGATAAAAACGGAATTGTGTCCAATATAATAAAAAGGGTAAAAAAAAAAATCCCAAAATCGAAAAAGCGGAAAAAGGGATTTTGAGAGTATCCTCGAAAATACTTTTTTTTCCTTTCATTTGATGATTTTGGCAAAAATTAGGGTAATAAGATGAAATTAACAGAATTCTTTTAACATGACAATAATGTGTAAAAGTGGAATAAAAAAATTTTTGGATAACATTTGATGATTTTAAAATTTATCATCATTATCATTATTATTACCTTTTACCTTATTATCATTTTTTTTTTATTATTTTTATTATTTTTATTTTTAATTTTATTATTATTATCATTTTTTTTATTATTCCCTTTAAATTAGTATTATTCCCAAAATTATAGTATAACTGTAATAAAAACGTAATAAAAAATGAAAATAAGTATAATAATACAAATATAATCTTTATAATACTTTTATTAAATTTATTATTTTTTATTTCATTATTATCATTTTACTGTAGTATAATTGCAAAAAAAATTATTATAACATAATATTACCAAAAATAAGATATTAATTAGAATAATTATATAAAAAAAATAATTATAAAAAGGTTTTTTAATGTCTTATTGTTTTTTACTATTATTATTGTATTTGCTATTATTATTTTTGAAAAAATTATATTATACTGAATAATTGAATAATAAAATTTAAAAATGCAATAAGGGATATAATTGCAATAATGATATAATGATGATGAAAAACGAAAATAATGATGATATCATGATATAACGATGATAGTAACGGGAATTTTCCTATATAATAAAAAGGTAAAAAAAAAAAATCCCAAATCAAAAAAGCGGCAAAATCTAGCGAAATATGCCTTTGAGAGTTCCTCTAAATGACGTTTTTTTTCATTTGATGATTGGGGCAAAAATTAGGATAATAATATATAATTACCAAATTTCTATTAACATGAAAAAATGATGATAAAAGTGGAATTTGGATAACTTTTCATTCCAAAAAATATCCAGAAATTTTTTTTATAATTCTTTTTTTTTTTTTTGCTCTATTTTGTTTCCTTATTACGAGAAATGAAAACCCTAGAGGTTATACATTTTTTTCTTCTTTGGTTCCACTGTACTTAACTGTCGTCATTACATTCGTCTATTTGAAATCTCGTATTAAGGGAGTTGCTATTATATTTTATTATTATTATTATTATTTTATTATCATCTTTTTTTATCGTTATTTTGCTGTCATCTTTATTATTCCTTTTAATGTTATTTTTTTTTAGTAAAATAATAGTGGTATTTTTGTCTAATACAGATCGGTATCTAATATGAAATGGTGGTATTAATTTCTATATGGCAATAAAAATAAAAATTTAAAAAAAAAAAAAATAAAAATAGTAATAAAATGATAACGAGTTTCTCCTATCTAGTCTCTAATCCAGTTTTTCTACTCTATTGCCTCCAAAAAAATTTGTAACCTTTGCTTTTTCTGCTTTCTTTTAATTATTTTTGGAAAAAAATAAAACATCTACTACTGAGTCCCCCAGAAAAATGTTTCGTTTGCAGTAATATGAAAAATAAATTTTTTTAGTATCTGTTAGAACACTACAATTTTTTATTTTATTGTTATTTTTTCCTCGCTTTCTTCTTTTATGAATTCTTGAAACCTTTAATTAATTTTTTTCCCTTATATCTTGGGTTATTTGCTAATTGAAGCGTTAAATTTTATAAACTAAAAAGTACTGATAGTACCAGGGAAAAAAATGATTTGGCAACAAATAACTTAAATTGAGACAAAAAGGATATCTTCCCTTAAACCAGACACCTTTGGTAAAAAGGGGGAATTTAAAAAAAGTAATTATATTAATTTTCAAATTTTGATTTTTATCGTAAAAACCTTTCAGTTGAAATTGCAGACTGGATATTTAACTGCGCTTTTCAGCTTTATATTTTAAAATTGGGAAAGCCACTTTCCAATTAAGGGGGGGGTATATGTAAATGGGGCTCTTTTATCCAACTCTTACCTCCTTTTTAAGAAATTTTTCCCTTCATATTTTTGTTTTAATATCATTAAAAAACTGGTTTATCAAAAATTTTGTCTATTCTTTTTTCTATTTCCTTCCCAACCCAGAAGACTTTCAAAAAATGAGACGATTGGTTTACAGAATATATGCGACTGACTCAAAATAAACACATGGGGTGAAAGATTTGCACGTTGTATATTTTTTAGGATATAAAAAATCATATAATGCTAACTAACTGCTCGTGGGAAGTGAACAGTAGCCATTTTTTGAAGCCCTGAATATCATAGAGATTTGCACATTTTTCGTTATTCATTCCCTTTTTTAAGGGGGGTATTCCTTGGCTTCTCAAAAATTTTAAAAATGAAAATTTAAAATTTTGTGTACTTTTTTTTTTTTTTTGAATTTGCACTTCAGAAGACCAAAAACTTCTGAAAATTTTATAGTTGAAAAAAATATAGCTCTGCTTGATAATTCTTTTTTGGTTTATATAGTACTCTTGTAGATTGATGGTCCAGATAGGGTTTGTGGGCCCCATTCAAAGCACCAAATACTTCAATTTTCCTACGTATTTCTCGGGCCTTCCAGAAAATCCCCTGCATTATGGGAACATGAAAAAACTGAAAATAATACGAAATGCTGCGATAAAATAATGCTCTTGACACTCTGTCCTTACACTCTTCCCGCGTGGGCCCGGAACGGCCAGATATTTTTTGTTTTACCGGGAAAGAGTAAAATTAAT
>NW_023650146.1:0-2500 GCF_015228065.2 Penaeus monodon | reverse complement strand
ATCATTATTATTATTAAATTATCATTATTATCATTATTTTATTATTATTATTATTATTATTATTATTATTATTATTATTGTATCATTATTATTATTTTTACTGGTAGTATAATTGCAAAAATAATTATTATAACAGTAATAATTACAGTAATAACGATATTAATTAGAATAATTATATAAATAATAATTATAAAAGCGTTATTATTGTTATTATTGTTGTTATTACTATTATTATTGTAGTTGTTATTAGTATAGTTGTAAAAATATATATTATAACTGCAATAATTGCAATAATAATGATAATAATTGCAATAATGATGATAATAATTGCAATGATGATGATAATGATGATGATAATCATGATAATAATGATGATAATAACAGGAATTGTGTCCATATATAATAAAAAAAAGGTAAAAGAAAAAAAATCCCAAAGGTCGAAAAACCGGCAAAATCTAGCGAAATATAGCCTTTTGAGAGTATAATCCAAAATGACGTTTTTTCCATTCATTTGATGACTTTGGCAATAATTAGGGTAATAATGATAATATTTACCAGAATTCTATTAATCATGACAATAATGATGATAAAAGTGAGAATAAAGAGAATTTGGATAACATTTGATGATTATTAATATTATTATCCTTATTATTATCCTTATTATTATTATTATTATTATTATTATTATTATTATTATTATCATTATTGTTTATTATTTTTTTTTTTTTTTTTTTACTATTATTATTATCATTATTATTTTTCTGGTAGTATAATTGCAAAAATAATTATTATGATAGTAATAATTACAGTAATAACGATAATAATTAGAATAATTATATAAATAATTATTATAAAAACGTTATTATTGTTGTTATTACTATTATTATTGTAGTTGTTATTAGTATAGTTGTAGAAATATATATTATAACTGCAATAATTGCAATAATAATGATAATAAATTTCAAAAATGATGATAATAATTGCAATATGATGATAATGATGATGATAATGATGATAATGATAATGATAACGATAATAATGATGATAATCATGATAATAATGAAGATAATAACAGGAATTGTGTCCATATATAATAAAAAAGGTAAAAGAAAAAAAATCCCAAAAGTCGAAAAAGCGGCAAAGGATTTTGAGAGTATCCTCGAAAATGACGTTTTTTCCATTCATTTGATGATTTTGGCAATAATTAGGGTAATAATGATGATAATTAACAGAATTCTATTAATCATGACAATAATGATGATAAAAGTGAGAATAAAGAGAATTTGGATAACATTTGATGATTATTAATATTATCATCATTATCATTATTATTATCCTTATTACCATTATTATCATTATTATTATTATTATTATTATTATTATTATTATTATTATTATTATTATCATTATTGTTATTATTACCTTAATTATTAGTATTATTGCCAAAATATATAGTATAACTGTAATAATAACAGTAATAATAATGATAATAAGTATAATAATACTAATAGTAATCGTTATAATACTGTTATTAATATTATTATTGTTATTATTATCATTATTATCATTTTACTGGTAGTATAATTGCAAAAATAATTATTATAACAGTAATAATTACAATAATAACGATATTAATTAGAATAATTATATAAATAATAATTATAAAAACGTTATTAATGTCATTATTGTTGTTATTACTATTATTATTGTAGTTGTTATTAGTATAGTTGTAAAAATATATATTATAACTGCAATAATTGCAATAATGATGATAATAATTGCAATAATGATGATAATGATGATGATAACGACAATAATGATGATAATCATGATAATAATGATGATATGAAAAGGAATTGTGTCCATATATAATAAAAAAAAAAGGTAAAAGAAAAAAAAATCCCAAAAGTCGAAAAAGCGGCAAAATCTAGCGAAATATAGCCTTTTGAGAGTAAACTCCAAAATGACGTTTTTTTCCATTCATTTGATGATTGTGGAAATAATTAGGGTAATAATGATAATAATTACCAGAATTCTATTAATCATGACAATAATGATGATAAAAGTGAGAATAAAGAGAATTTGCATAACATTTGATGATTATTAATATTATTATTATTATCATTATTATTATCCTTATTATTATTATTATCATTATTATTATTATTATTATTATCTTTATTATTATTATTTTTATTATCATTATTATTATCATTACCTTAATTATTAGTTTTATTGCCAAAAAATCTATTATAACTGTAATAATAACAATAATAATAATAATAATAAGTATAATAATACTAATACAAATCGTTATAATACTGTTATTAATATTATTATTGTTATTGTTATCATTATTATTATTTTTACTGTTATAATTGCAAAATAATATTATAACAGTAATAATTCGTAAATAACGTAATATTAGAATATTATAATATTATCATAAAATGTTATTATTGTTTTATTACTATTATTATTGTATTGCTATTTTTTTTAA
>NW_023650145.1:0-6108 GCF_015228065.2 Penaeus monodon | reverse complement strand
GCAAAAACTTTGATCGGTTCACCCTCTTCCACCAACCCTTCTCTCCGGTGCTTCTACCACACTCTGTCACTTCCTTTAAACCCAGTCCCCAATTGCTGAAACTGCCTCTGGTGAATTCCACCAAAAACAGATTAGGAGTGAAGGGGTCTATTGAGGAGACTCCTCCCAAGTAAGGTCTCTGGAGCCATCGACAAGGATCCAGAGGCCTCAATGATGACAGCTCCAGCTGGCCACACATCCACAGGGGCCTCCGCTGCTAGGCAGAATACCCTGAAGAAAAGGCTCAGGTACGCCCTTGCCCAGGCAAAGGAACCCTGAGCCTGTTCAAAAGACTCATTTCAAAGTGCGGTCCCTTGGACCCGTCAGGAAGGGCTCCAGAGGCCTCAACGTGACAGCTCCAGCTGGAATTCATGCAAAATGGGAAGAACTGCTACATCTGATAACTCATGTAACCCAGTTTGTGTATGCTTACAAGAGATTATGCCCAGGGAAAATCACCCGTTTTCCCCTGAGACGATTCCAAATTCAAGCCCATTATGGGATTTTTGGGATAATGGACCTCATGGAGGAGTAGCAATACTAGTACGTTAGGAAAATTCCCTTCCGGGCCATCCACCTGCAGACAATCTGCAGAATGGCTTGACATGACCTTATACTGTTGCAACCCTCGAGGAAGGGCCTTGGAGTCCTTGTTCTAAGAGTAGATGCAGTTTTATTGAATAGTACACTCCCACACATTTCAAATTTCAAACTGGGACATCTTAAATATGACCTGTCAATTGGCTCACTTGATTAACAGATGAATTTCACTTGGCAGGTTCATGGAAGACTTACATGGAAAGCGATATTTTCCCAATACTTTTGGGGGAGTGCAGAGATGGCGACTTAAACATGTGGACTGGAATCTTTTTAGATCAACTGCAGAAATTTAAAGGATCTGTGAATGATTTCCATTTGTTAAAGATGCTGTTAATCACTTCACATCACGAATTCACCTTGCAGCGAAGCATTCTTTCCGAAAAGTAGCGGACATTACCGTGGGCCTCCAGTAACCAGGGTGTTCTGATGAATGCCAACAAGCTGTCAGAGCAAGGAAAGCTGCATTAAGGCAGTAGAACGAGTCCCCCAGCGATGTAACCTTGATCCATTACAAAAAGACCCAAGCCGAGGCCAGGTGAGTGCTAAAGGAGGCTAGATGGACATCGTGGAGACATCATGTCTCCTCGATTAACTCTGGGACCCCTTAGCATGGGTATGGGACAAGGTGCGTAAGATCGCTGGAAAGTGCACATCAATGTCACCATCTGCTTTGAAGATAGATGGCATAATCATCACAGACAAAAAAGATGTTGCTAATGAGCTAGCTAAATCCATGGCAGAATCTCCTCTGAAGCGTGTTTCTCCACTTTTTGGGCTGAACACGAACGACACCCGTGTCGTTCTTCAGTAGGATTTGCAGCAGAACTTGCCATTTTTGCACAAGAGGATGGACTCTGCTTTGCAGCTCTCCGTAAAACTGCCTCAGGAAGTGACGATATTCAATACCAATGATATCTCACTTACTGGAGAGCTCCCAGAATTCTTGTTGGACCTATTCAATAGGATCTATGGGAGGGTACGGTGCCATCCACATGGAAAGGGGCTATAATCATTCCTGTCCCTAAACCTAGCAAGGATGCTTCCACACCAGGATATTGCAGACCTTTTCTCACTAGCTGCATCTGCAAGCTGATGGAGAAAATGGTAAACTTCAGGTTGATATGGTTGCTAGAAAAGGAAAACCGTGTTGACCCCATTCAATATGGGTTTAGAAGATTGAGATTTGACTCAGATGCACTTGTGAGGGGTTAACTGTATACAAAATTTCTTTCGCACAGCAGTCTTCTTTGACCTTGAAAAGGCTTACAATACTACTTGGAAGCATGGCATACTCATGAAGCTGTATGATTTTGGGTTTAAGAGGAGCTTTACCTACCTTCACAGAAAGCTTCCTTGCAACGGAAGTTTAAAGTTTGGGTGGATAAGGAAAAGTCCGATATGCGAAGCTTAGCCTTCCCCGGGCTATGCGTGAGGGGAGCCTGGCCTGTGTCGATAATGCTGACTCGCTCACGTGTGTCAGCTGGTGCTGACTGGCTGAATTAGCCCTTTACCCGCCGTGGTGCCCAGCCCCGCAGTAACCTCCCGGCGACAGTTGCAACTTCTCGCGCCTGCGCGGGGCGCGAACCGCCGACCCCTCGGATGAGAGGCCGACACATTTCCCCTGTACTAACCCGGAGGCTAGTTCGGGTGGGATACAGTTTCTCTAATCTGCAAGATCAGCTGGAAGGGGTTTCCACAAGGGGTGTGTTAAATGTGACTCTGTTTTTTCAAAAACTATAAATGACATTGTAAAGGTCTCATGTAATCTGTAGAGACTTTACACTGTACTGTTTTGGAGGAGGCTTACAGGATGTGGAATGACACATGCAGGCTGCAGTAAATCAGATTGTACAGGGGCAACATATCATGGGGTTTAAATTTTCCAAGCAAGACCATGGCTAACATTTCCACAAACGGAAAAAATTTTATCCTTTCCCCCTATTTAGGAGCAAACCCACTGCAATTTGTCCAAGAGGTGACTCAGGGCTTACATGGGTGCCTCACAATCAAAACAGTTAAATGTGAGGCTTACAAAAGCGTTCAGATTTTGCGGTTCTTTCACATCTATCTTGGGATGCAAACTGCACAAAGCTGCTTATTCGTAGTAAGCTTTACTATCGATGTGAGGCTTATTTATCTGCAACTCCCACTGTTCTCCGGTGTTGGACTCGTTCATAATAAGCTCTCAGAATCTTTACATACACTCCTGTATGCTGAGAGTGAACTACATGAACCTGATTCACTACACAAGACTACAAGGATTCCGGATCTCCTACATCCAGATTGGTTTTCAACCCCCTTGAGGATAGCCAATCCTATTGTGGGAGAATGAGGAATCTTGTGGAAGATCTTAATTTAAATCTCACTAAGGTTCTGGCAGTTGGAATTCCCCAATTCCCCCCTTGGACTAATCAAGTTGGAATTAGGAAAGGGAGAGATCCGAAGCAGAAGTCAGAGAGAGATTCTTCAGCACATTTTCTAAGTACAAGGATCAAATACAATATATACAGATGGGTTTGAAATATGAAAATGGTGTGGGGCTTTGCAGCAGTGAGTAGAAGGAAGACTGCATTGGCAATCTTTCTCTTGTAGCCTCGATTTTCACTGCAGAGTTACATGCCATCTTTGCAGCAGGTAAGATGACTAGAGATCTTATGGACCATTCTATTGTGATATATTGTGACTCTCGTAGTGCCTTGCAAGCAATCAAGAGCTTAAACTCATCACATCCAGTAGTGAGGGAGGTTCAAGATTGGCTTGCACTGATGTCAACACGTAAAAAGATAACTCTATGATGGGTGCCAGTACATGTTGGTATAAGTGGGAATGAATGCAGTTGCAGCTCAGCCCTGTGATGCTCGTTTTCCTCTCCCACACACCAACCTGAAACCCAGCATCAGGAGTTATCTTTGCGATAAATGGAAGGAACCATGGAGGCATACCTCTAGGAACAAACTGCAAGAGATTAGAGATGATCTTGGCAGCTGGATAACCAGCATCCACCCAACCGAAAAGTAGAAGTTGTATAACAAAACTAGGAATCGGGCAGAAAAGACTGACTCATGGGCCGATGGATGGCTAAAAGTGAAGCACTTTGCGAGATATGCCAAGAGCTATTAACGGTCGCACATGTAGTGGAAAGATGTGCAACATTCTCAGACCAAATATGTATGTACTTGTCTCCCTCATAATACTGAACAAATGTATTGGGGGAGGACTGTGACATAGAGGGTCTTATTAGTTTCTTTAGGGAGACTAATATTTTCAATTAAATTTAAATATGCATATTTATGCAAGAAGACGGGATCAGGTGGTGGTGAAGGGAAGAAAAGGGTAGAAGCAGGAAAAGGATCGGGAGGATGGGGAGATGGAAATACAGAACCTTATTGGAATGCATTATTATAGTGGCTATGATTTGTCTGGAGAATATAGAGGTGGAAATACGGTAGGTGGTCCACCCAAGTGATTAAATCAGAAATGAGCTGTCTGATTACGCCCATATCCTGCCGATGAGTCTTTTACACTACAATACTTTTTTTTATTATGTATGTATTGACCTTTATGAATTCTTTGCTATTATTATAACATTTTTGCAGAAAGTTTTGAATGTGTTTCAAATATATTAAGGGAATGGACTTGACTTAATTTCTTTCGTTTTGCATCTCTTTTTGTCAAACACAATAGCTGATATTGTAATGATAAGACATCAATGAAAATATAATGATAATAGCAATGATAAAATCTTTAGTAATATTACTTTTCATATTAATAATTTTTCGTGTTTCTTGGGTTAGCGACCAATAGGATTAATAACGTGAATATAATTAAACTTATTACTGTCATCATTGTTAGCAGTATTGTCATCTGTTATCACCGTCGGTGTAATTTTTTATTTATTTATTTTACATGATTTATTGATGTTATTGCCTGTTCAGTCCCGGTATTATAATGTGGAGGTTCATCAAATTGTGGTGTCCTGACGATCTCCATTTCCTCTTGCGTGGACAAAAATTCTCATAGTATCAATGCTCGAGTTACTTTGCTCGCTTTTTGCCAATCTTTCCCACCCCTTTTATTTGTTTTTTAGTAATCATTAATGTCTCTGTACTATTTAATTTTAAAGTTAATTCAGTGATTTTCAAGTAATTTGACTACCCTGTAATTGATCATTTTTGAAGGGATAGTATTATTCGAATCCCCTATTTGTTTTTTGATAAGAAAGAAGTCTGTCGTATTATGTCAAATTCTTACACTAAATTAATTATAAATTGTAAATTATACCCAAATTTGATGGAAATTCGTCACCGAGGTTGGTGTATATAAAGAAGCACAAAGATAATTGAAATCTACTTGAATGTGTTTTGGTCTCTCTGGATTTCTTACAGCCTGAGCGAACGAAGGTTGTACTCAGGCCGTTGCTTCCTTTTAAGCTGGGCATAGGCAGGCTTATTATTTTTTTTTTTTTTTCATATAATGCTTTAAAGGACAAGATTTTTATCTTTCCCTCCCAGAACACATGACAAGCCTAGTATCCCGGCTACTGCACGGCAAAAACTCAGGAACTGTATTTAAAATATTGAGTGGGGAGATACAAGTACCCTTACATAGCGTCTCTAATCCTTTCCGGTATCGTAGGAGCTTTCTTCAAACCTCTTTACCGAGTGTAAAACCAAGAAATTACATTTAAAGAGACGGCGTGAGCACAAACGAGGCCATGGCCTTTTTTTAGCATCCGAAAACCCCCAAAACATTTTTCATTTGAAGCCAAACATGATGGGAGTTCATATGAAATGGAAGAAGAACCTGCGACTTATAATATTTTTCTACATGTCATCTTCGCTTCACAAACCTGTGGAACTTTCAAGTGGATTTCTCAATTCTATTAATATATGGCGACTCTCGTTAGGCTCTTGATTGCTTTGCAAGCAAAACAAGTAGAAGATATATCAAAAGAAGAATTTGAGCTGAGATGGGGACCTGTGAGGGATGTCAAGAGCCATAACTGTTGCACATGTAGTGGAAAGTGTGCAATTCTCGACCAAAGACGTACGTACTTATCCCCACCCCTATATACACTGAAAAAAATATTTTGGGGGAGGGTTGTGACATAGAAGGCTTTTTTAGTTTCCTTAAAATTTAATTAGGGATAATATTTATAAAATTATTATACATTAAAACATAGTATTTATTTGGGTTTTATTTTAATGTAAAATTTTTTGTAATTTATAAGATATTTGTTGATCAATTTTTAATGTTTTAAAAATTTTTACATTTCAATCCAAAAAGGTATTCGCCACTAATGATTTTAGTGTTGACGCGGCAGAAAATTTCAGTAAACATTTCAGACAAAGCATTTTTTTTATTGCATCCATGTTTTCAGATGGAAGTGGATATAGTGAATTTTGTATATTATGCCCCCATATTATTTCTTCCGAGTCGATTGGTTAATTCTTAGGGAATGATTTTTGG
>NW_023650144.1:0-6108 GCF_015228065.2 Penaeus monodon | reverse complement strand
CTCATTTTTTTCTCAAAACATGACTTACATAGCCTTCCCAAAATATATATTATATATAAAATATTATATATAATATATATATTTATAATATTATTTTTTGTGGGTGTGTGGTGTGGTGTGGTGTGTGTGTGTGCTGCGTGGTGCGTGTGTCGTGTGTGTGTGTGGGGTGTGTGTGTGTGTTGTGTTTGGTTGCTGGTGTGCGTGCGTGGCGTGCGTGCGTGTGTGGGGTTTTGGGTTTTGGGGTGTGTGGTGTTGTGTGTGTGGGGTGTTGTGTTGTGTGTGTGGTGTTTGCAATATATTTTAATAAATTAATATATATATATAATAATATATACATATATATATATATGTATTATTATTAATATAAAATATATTTTAATATTATATATAATAAATATGTATTATATATATATGTTATTATTATATATATTAAATTTAAAAAATTAATATATTATATATATTATATATAATTGTTATATATATATATAATAATAATTATATATATATAATACTAATATTATATAAAATTTTATATATGTATATGATATTTATTTACACCACCACACACCACACACACACACATTACATAAAATAATATAATAATATATAATATAATTATAAAATAATAATATATAATATATATATATTATAAATGGTAATTATAATATAAATATATTATATATATTAATATTTATGTTAATGTTAATATTATGTGTAACCACCACACACCAACTTGTTTTTAATTTTATGACTATATAATTATATTATTTTAATAAATATATATTAATATTAAATATTTATTTTATTATTAATGTAATATATATATAATATATATATTAAAATTATTATAAATACATTATTTTAAAAAATTTTTAATATAAGGGGTTTGTAGTATATGTTTTTATATATATTTATAATTTTTTAATATATTAAATATTAATAAAAATTTTTTAGTTATTTAATTTTTTTTTTAAAATTTATTTTTTTTAAATTTTTTATTTATTTTTTAATTTTATATATTCTTAAAAATTTTATATTAATGTTTTTTATATAATACTATTTTTTAAATTTTTAATTAATAATTATTCAAAAATTTTGGGGTATAAAATATAATTATTTATTAAAATTATTTATTTAATTATTTATATTTTATTTTTTAATATAAATATTAATATTTTTTTAAAATTTTTTAATTTATATATATATATATATATTATATATACTATATATATATATATATATATATATTATATTATATATATAAAATATATATATATACTATATATATATATATTATATATATATAATATATATATATATATTATATATATATATATATGCGCAGGCACTATTTTTTGCCTTTTTGTGTTCCTCTGCATGTGAAGACTGCAATTGTGAAGGTTCGAAGCTGTCAGACGCAGTGTTGGCTGAGAGCAAAAACAAGAGAAGTCTTGAGGCCGACCGGAAAGTTACGAGCCATGGGACGAGAAGAGCAACATTTCTTTAGGAGTTTACTAACAAAATTTGTTCGGCTTTAGTTGTTTTATTATGCTTCATATGCTGAGAGTATGTAAAAGCACGTTTATTAATAGAGGTAAATCCCTTTCAAAGCTAAGCACGCAGATTCAGACACAGTGAGACGCTAGCACATACTTTGCAGACACACACTATCTATCTGTACACACACAATCTATCTTTCTATCTGCACACACACACATGCGTTGTATGAAAGAATTTATTATCTTTTCCTGAACAAAATTTATTTAGCACACCACTTATCTTACTACCTTTGCATCTTACTCGTCACTTCTACCGTCGAAATCCACCGAGCAAATGGGGAAGACTGGCGGTATTACGCTCGGCGGTCTTAGGAATACCGTACAACAAGCAGTGAAAAAGGGGGCAGAGCAAAGGGCCGGGTTCCGAGCAGAAATAAATGCCTTGCACTGCACGAACACATACAGAGTCGATATTTTAAAAAAGTGAGATTAGATAACAAAACCGAAAAAGAACGAGAACAAGAGCCGGAGCGAGAACAGGCTTGGTATACCCTTGACGGCAAGATACTAAGGGGAATGGGAATTTTTTAGACAGGTTTTAAAGCGTGCCAAACCTTTTATCGTGTCTGGATTTTTCTCTTGTGAATACATATTTTTTTCCTGCCCTTTGATATTTCCAAAACCTCGCGCACCAGGCACCCCGACGCGTACGACAAAGGAAAATTTTTGAAAGCAAAAGATTTTGAGTTCTTTAAGAGTTTTAAAATGGTATGCAAGTTGACAGACAAAGTGAGACAGCATGACTGATTTTTTCAGAGATGCAGAAATTGGTCCCCAAATACTCAGCTATGTATTAAGTTACTAGATGGCTATTAAATAACAGGAGCAGACACTTATAATTTTGGCTGAAAATGTTTCCTTACAAATTTCAAAATGAGTGCCTCATGGACATACTGCATAGTGTATCATAAGTCACCTTACCTGTCTGTAACTACGAACACCTCATTCTCGGCTTCCGTAACCTTCAGAATTTCCCATGTAGCTGCATAACGTACTCTATTATTTTAAAGGAAAACTGAAAACATTGCACATTACTATGTTCATCCCTACATTTTTTTCCCCCTCTATCTATAAGATTGTGTTATTTTTTTTTTCTTCCCCCTTTGGGGAATAATTCTTAAAGGAGAAAGATTCCCCTCGCGGGCTCTTGAGCCAAATTCCAGTAAATTTTAAGGTTGGAGACTTGGGGACTGTGGTATATAATTCTTTAAAGCGAGAAACTGAACAACCGCCAAATGGGGGGGAGAAAATCTGTCGTCAAATGATAAGCCCCTCAAAGCGGAAATGTGGCTCGCATTAAAAGGGCCGATGTTGACTTTTTAGCTTTCCACTTCCGGGCAAAACGCTCACTGTACTGGAAATCCTTTGTGTCCCATTGCTCAGGCCAACCCTGAGCACTTTGATGCTGGGGTATATACTTCAAAGTTTGGGGAAAATCAACTTTTTTAGTCAGGCCAGAAAAAGGCAGTCTCATTTCTGAATGCTTTTTTGCAAATTATCTTTTTGAATTCCCGGGTCCTTTCATATGTTTCCGTCAGTGGGGCTGAAATTCGGTAAAATTTGGAAAATAGCTTTGGAAAGAACCAGTGCACCCAAAGGGAAAATAGCACTTGTAAACAGTCACAGAAGCCGATTATCGGGCCGATTGTCAAATTTTCCCCGGGATAATCACGAAACCAAAAACTTGAAAATTTTCAGGCAAACATACACTTTTCCGGTTCAAGTTTCCAGGGATTCCATGAAGACAGATGACAGGCACGTTAGGAACACTGAAGGCTGGGGCAGTACCCTTGCTGAGCAGAAGACAACAAAAAATTTAAAAAGTCTGTACCCGTCGAAAGCGTTTTTGGTCGGTCCTTTTTGGGTGCGCAGAAAAATCCAAAAGCGGATTATGCTTTTAGGCGGGAAACCACGACGTTCTTTTATAAAACATCTCTTCCTTTGGGTTTGGGGTAATCGGGTTTATCCCCGGGTAATCTACAGGAAGGGGGATGCCCCACCCTTTTTTTTAAACAAATATAAGGGGACAACCCGGCGATTTGAAGGTTCATATTTCTTTTACAACTTGCACTTTTTTCTTTTAAAATTGTCTCTGAAGTCTCGGCATTCTCCTTTGTTTGGTGTGGGATTGGGATTTTTTTGAGTATCCCGGGGTAAACACTAGGGTTTTATTGCGCAGTACCTTTGTGTGAAAAAAGTTAAAAATATTAAAAACTTTTAAATTTTAAAAAATGACGTCTTTTAAAGGGGAAAAAAATATTATCAAAAACCCAAGCATAAAATTTGAAATTATAAAATTATTGTATAAATTTTTCTTAATATAAAAATAAAATTTTAAATTTTAAAATAAATTTTATATATTAATAAAATAATTAATATATATATATTTATATTATTTTATATATATTTTTAAAATATATATTTTATAATATATATATATTAATATAAATTTGGGGAATATATAAAATTTTTAACATATAAAACATAATATATTTCAACTTATTTTTAATTTAATAATTTTAATAATATAATATTATATAATTTTTTTATATTATACATATATATATAATTAAAAATTATTTTTTTTTTTTTTTTATCTTATATTCGTCCCCCTTAAAAAACTAATGAGACCATGTACTACATTTTTACGTTTTTTTCAACATGGCCCCGCTAATGGCTCTCCCCTCCTCGCAAAATGCTTCACTCTTAACACAAAGTCACTTTATGTGCCCCGATTCTCAGCCTTGTTAATAAGTTTTTACTTGGTATGGATGAACACTGGTCTGCCAACTGCCATTATGTCTTTATCTGTTCCAGTTTGTTTTCTAGAGGTATGCCTCATTGCTCCCCCATTTCTTGCAAAAACACTTCAGATGCTAGGTTTCAAATTGGTGTGTGGAGAGCATCACAAGCTGAGCACCAGTTGCCTGGCCCTCTGATCAGCTTGCTCATCCATGGATACCATATACGATGGCACCCAGACAGAATTATCTTTTTGTGTGCTGACAACATTGCAAGCCAATCTTGAACTTTCCTTTACCACTGGATGTCATGAGCTTAAGTTCTTGATTGCTTGTAAGCACTACAACAGTCATTTTGACTGCTGTAAGGATGGTTTGCGACTCTGCAGTGAGATAGAGTTTGTTCAGGAGAGACTGTCACTGCAGTCTTCCTCCTGCTCACTGCTTCAAATCCCACACCATTTTCAGATTTCGAATCCTCTGTATATATTCCATTTGAGCCTTGGTACTTAGAAGTGTATTGAAAATATCTTCCTGATTTCTGCTTCAGATATCTCCTCTTTCCTTATTCCAACAAAATCCAGCTTCACTAGATTGGTGCAAGGGGGAAACTGGGGAGTTCTAACATCTAGAACCTGGGAAAGATTCCTTATTCTCCTACCATAGGATTGACAAGATGGTTGAAAAACAATCTACATGTAGGATCCCAGAATCATTTGTAGTAAACGGGGTCATGTCGCCCTGTGTAATTAAAGATTTAGTTCTCCACTCTCAGAATGCAGGGACTCCAGGACAGCCCATGTACAGATGCTGAAAGCTTCATCCAAAAAACAGTGGAAGTGGCAGATGAATAAGCCTTGGTAAAGCCACAAAAAATGTTGTGTAGTCTGCACCCCAAGACAAGCGAGAAAGAACCCATAAAATATAGACACTCTAGTAGCCTTCACCTTTACTGTTTGATGTGAGCCACCCACATTGAGTCAAAAATTAGACCCAAGTACTTCACCTCTTGGACAAAATTTAATGGGTTTGTTCCTGAATTGAGGGAAGGATGGATCTTTCCTCATTTGTGAAAATACATAGCCATGATTTTTCTTGAATTTTAGTTAATGGTATGTTGCCCACTCCACAACCTGACTTACTGCAGTCTGGATGTGTCCTTGCACATCCTGTTATGGAAATTTCTTTGGCAGGTTTAGGGATAGGAATGATTATAGCTTCTTTCCATGTGAATGGCACTTTCCCCTTCCTAAAGATCCTATTAAATAGGTCCAACAGAATCTTCTGGGAGCTCTCAGATAAGGGAGATCTCATTTGGTATGGAATATTGTCACTTCCTGGGTAGTCTTATGCAAAGTTTTAAATTCATATCCCTGCAACAAATTGACAACTTGTATGGGAGTTGTGTGTTTTTGTTCATGCGGAATTATGTCATATATCTGCACAGCAAGTGGTGGCAGGATATATGTAGAGGAAGGTAGATGGATACAACATGTAAGGTCATGTCAAGCCTTTCCTCATGGCCTTCACCTGCAGTGTTGTCTGCAGGTGGATGGTGGAAATATTCTGATGTACCATAGTACGTTTGAACATGGAATCCTCTCAGGGAAATTGGATAACTTTCCTGGATCATAATCTCTTGTAGGCAAACTGTGTTACATAAGCTTAAGATGTTCAATTCCTTCCATTTTGCATGAATTCCTTGACAAGTCCATTGGTCAGGGTACCCATTTTTTCAGCTACTTTTCATAGACCTGACCTTTGCTTTAGGGTATTATATTAAGCAGCAAGCCCCAGTGTGCTGGCGT
>NW_023650143.1:0-6108 GCF_015228065.2 Penaeus monodon | reverse complement strand
TTTTAAAAATTTAAAAATTAATAATAAAAATAATAATAATAATTAAAAAATTTTTTTAAAAAAATTTTTAATTATTATTTTTTTTACATGACAAAAATATTTAAAAAATAATAAAATAATTAAAAATAATATAAAAATAAAAACAACAAAAAAAACAAAAAAATAAAAAGGGATAATTTATTTATTATTTATTATTTTTTTATTATTTTTATTATTATTATTTTTATTATTATTTTATTTTTTTAATTATATTTTATTATTATTATTATATTATTTTTTATTTTTTTATCATTAAATTTTCAAAGGCAATAAAAAAAAATAATAAAAAAATAATAAAAATGATAATAAAATAAGTTGAATAACAAAAAAAAATAACAACAAAAAACAAGACAAAAATAATAAGGATAATTTTTTATTCATTCATTATAATTAGTATTTTTCCTTATTTACTGGATTTTCTGATGTAACATGGAATCCGTTTTATTTTGTTCAAAATGCCCCCCTGTGGGCAAGGAGGGGCCCGGGGTTCCATCCTCGGTGACGGGGGGGAAAATGAACGCGGTCAGCAGAAATGGTTGACGAAATCGCTACCGCTCGCCACACGAAATTATGTTTGGGCGAATGATAAAGTCATAATAAGGAGTGAGTTAGTGAAAAAATAAAACAATAAAAAAAAAACAAAAATGGGTAAAATTGAGATAGTAAAAATAAACTATAAAAATGATGATGGTAATGAAATAACATGGAATAATTTTAATATAAACAAAAAAATCAATGGTTATAATGATGATGATAAAAACAAAAAACGTGATGATGATGATGATTGAAATCAACTAAAGTAATAATGAAAATTGAAAATAAAAATTTAAAATAAAAATAAAAACAAAAAAATTTAAAACAAAAATTAATAAAAATAAAAACAAAAAAAACAACAAAGCAATAAAAATGTCAACAAAAAAACGACAAAGAATCTAAAACAAAGTAAATAAATGACAAAATACGAGGAAAAACGGAAATCACTGAGCACGCGAAATCCTCCCAACCAATTCAGAACAAATAAAAAAAGTCTACCACTTTTTTTCGAAAATATAATGAAATTTCCAGCTGACCCTTTTTCTATGGGGCGTTTTTGGGGGGTTCATGTGGGGCACATTGTATTTTCCTTAAATCGCTCCCAGATTTTCCTTTAAATTCACCCCCAAAAATTTTCCTAAAAAACGCCCCCAAAATCTTCTTAAATTTCGCCCCAAATCTTCCCTTAAAATCGCTCCCAAATCTTCCTAAAAAAAAACGCTCCCAAATTTCTCCTTTAAATTTTTCGCCCCCCAAATTTTCCTTAAAATCGCTCCCAAATCTTCCAAAAAAAAAAAGCTCCCAAATTTTCCCTTTAAATTTCGCTCCCAAATCTTCCTTAAAATCGCCCCAAAAATTTTCCCTAAAAAAAAACGCTCCCAAATCTTCCTTAATTTCGTCCCAAAATTTTCTTAAAAATCGCTCCCAAATTTTCCTAAAAAAAAACGCCCCCAAAAATTTCCTTAATTTCGCCCCCAATTTCCCTTTAAAAAATCGCCCCAAATTTTCCAAAAAAAAAACGCTCCCAAATTTTCCCAAAATTCGTCAAAAAATCTTCCTAAAATCGCTCCCAAATCTTCCCTGAAATTCGCTCCAAAATTTTTCCTTAAATTCGCCCCAAATCCCCCTAAAATCCCCCCCAAATTTTCCTAAAAAAAAGCTCCCAAATTTTCCTTTAAATTTCGCTCCCAAATTTTCCTTAAAATCGCTCCAAAATCTTCCAAAAAAAAAAAAAACGCTCCCAAATTTTCCTAAAAATTCGCTCCCAAATCTTCCTTAGAACGCTCCCAAATCTTCCTTAAATTTCGCCCCCAAATCTTCTTAATTTTCGCTTCCAAATTTTCCTTAAAATCGCTCCCCAAATTTTCCCAAAAAAAAAAAAACCCTCCCAAATCTTCCAAAAAAATTCGCTCCCAAATTTCCTTAAAATTGCCCCAAAATTTCCAAAAAAAAAAACGCTCCCAAATTTTCCTGAAATTCGCCCCAAAAATTTTCCTTAAATTCCCCCCCCCCAAAATTTCCTAAAAAAAACGCCCCCAAATTTCCCTTTAAATTTTGCTCCCAAACTTCCTTAAAATGCTCCCAAATTTCCAAAAAAAATTCGCTCCCTTTTCCTTAAATTTCGCCCCCAAAATTTTCCTTTAAAATTCGCCCAAATTTTTCCTTAAATTTCGCCCCCAAAAATTTTTTAAATCCCCCCCAAATTTTCCTAAAAAAAAACGCTCCCAAATTTCCTTAATTTCGCCCCCAAATCTTCCAAAAAATTCGCCCCCAAACTTCCTAAAAAAAAAACCTCCAAAATCTTCCTAAAATTGCCCCAAAAATCTTCCTTTAAATTCGCCCCCAAATTTTCCTTAAACCGCCCCAAAAATCTTCCTTAATTTCGCTCCCAAATCTTCCTTGAACGCTCCCAAATTTCCAAAAATCGTCCCAAATCTTCCAAAAAAAAACGCTCCCAAATCTTCCAAAAAATTCGCCCCCAAATCTTTTTTAAAATTCGCCCCCAAAAATTCTTCCTTAAATTCGCTCCCAAATTTTCCTTAAAATTCGCTCCCTCTTCCTTAATCTTTCCCAAAACTTCCTGAATTCGCCCCCAAATTTTCCCTTAAATTCGTCCAAATCTTTGGAAATTCGTCAAAAATTTTCCTAAAAAAAACGCCCCCAAATCTTCCTAAAAATTCGCTCCCAAATTTTCCCTTTAAATTCGCTCCCAAATCTTCCTGAAATTCCCCCCAAAACTTCCTTAAATTCCCCCCAAATCTTCCTTAATTTCGTCCCAAATTTTCCCTTAAATCGCCCCCCAAAATCTTCCAAAAAAAAAAACGCCCCCAAAATTTTCCAAAAAATTTCGCCCCCCAATTTTCCCTTTAAAATCGCCCCAAAAATTTTCCTTAATTCGTCCCAAATTTTCCCTTTAAAACGCCCCAAAAATTTTCCTTAAATTCGCTCCCAAACTTCTTAAAACGCTCCCAAAATTTTCCCTTTAAAAACCCCCCCAAATTCCCCCCTAAAATTCGCTCCCAAATCTTCCTTAGAATCGCTCCCAAATCTTCCTTAAAATCGCCCCAAATCTTCCTGAAATTCGCCCCCCAAAATTTTCCTTAAATCGCCCAAATTTCCCTTTAAAATCGCCCCCAAATCTTCCTTAAAATCGCCCCCAAATTTTCCCTTAAAATTGCTCCCAAAATTTTCCTTTAAAAACGCTCCCAAATTTTCCCTGAAATTCCCCCCAAATTTTCCCTAAAACGCTCCCAAATTTTCCTTTAAAATCGCCCCAAATCTTCCTGAATTCGCCCCAAACTTCCTTAAAACGCCCCCAAAATTTCCCTTTAAAAAATCGCCCCCAAAAATTTTCCCTTAAATCGCCCCCAAATTTTCCTTAAATCCCCCCCAAAAACCCCTTAAAATCCCCCCAAATTTTCCCTAAAATTTCGCCCCCAAATCTCCTTAAAATCGCCCCCCAAATTTTCCTTAAATTTGCTCCCAAATTTTCCCTTTAAAAACGCCCCAAATCTTCAAAAAATTCGCCCCCAAATTTCCCTTAAAACGCGCATTTCTTTTCAGTCCCGTCTTTATTTTCAACATTTATCTTTTCTTAACATTACAATTGCATCTGAATAATCCGTTTTTTTATGAAAATGAGGAAAGAGAAGGAGGAAAGACAAAAAAAGGAAAAAGATAATAAAAACGAGAGATTTTTAAAAATGTTAGGAGGAAAAAAAAAAAGAAAAAAGAAATACACATCGAAACGGATGAAATTACCAAAGGGAAAAAAAGGGAAAAAAGGAAGGCAAAAGAAAGAGGGAAAAACAAAGTAAAAGAAAGAATAAAAAAGGAAATTGGGAAAAAAAAAAAAAAAAAAAAAAAACAAAGTGAAGAACGGGAATGGATGTAAGAAGATGAGGAGACGGGTTGCCTTTTTTTTTGTTAAATCAACTAGGGAAAGGAAGGGGCAAAAAAAGAAAAAAACAGTAAAAACAGAGCTCAATCAAAAGACAAACCAACGAGAAAAACTTTGGAAAAAAGCTTCAAAAACAGCAACAAAAATTTTGACTAAGTTTAAAATTTTTTTGCCCTTATCGATTCCTAATTCCCCCCCTTTTCAAAAATCCCCAAACCCTTTAAAACAAGTGTCTTTTTTCCCTCCCGCAGATCTAGTTTATTTTCTGTTGCAATCTTAAATTTAATTTTAGCGTTTACACAGTGCATTAAATTTTTTTTTTTCTTTTTTTTCAGCGTTCTTTCCTCTTCCTTGTTCTATTTTTTTATCACTGTGTTATTACCCTTTAGTCTGTTTTTTTCCCAATTCGGGCAAGGTTGCCCTTTTTGATAGCGATTTTGTTTTTTTTTTGGCTATTTGCATCAGTCTCATCGCTTTCTTGCTTTTGGTTGCTATGGCGACCGTAAGGCCTTCGATGTTTTTCATATTTTTTGGATTGCTTGCTCTTTTATTTTTGTTGATAAAATAATATATTCAGTCGAAACTATTTTTTTCAACTTCTTTTCTTTTGGTATTTTGGTCGTAGTTTGTCCCTTTTTGCACCTCTCCTAACCGTGCCTATGCTCCCCGCCGATATTGAGTCTTAAAGACTTAAAGGCTTGTGATTGTTAATTTCCAAGAAAAAACCTTGGCATTGGCCCACCCACGAGCTTGAAACCTTTTATATGTCATAATCTAAGAAAGGTTTTCTGAATTCCTGAAGCTTGGAGGGAAGCTGGGAGATGAATCTTGGGAAGGCCCGGGGATCGCGGACGGTGGGTGCCGTGAAACATACACATGAAAGCGAAAAAGAAAATAAAGGAAAAAAAATGACGAGAAGAGATAAGAACACACACACACCCAAAAACACCGGATTAATATATTAATTAATTATATATATAATATATAATATATATATATAATAATATATATATATAATAATATAAAATAAAATATGGTGTGTGGGTGTGTGTGGGTGTGGTGTGTGGTGTGTGGTGTATTTATAATATATATTTATATATAAAATATATATATATATAAATTTATATATATATATATATATTATATATATGTACACAAACAAACACCACAAAAACACACACACACACACACACACACACACACACACACACACACACACACACATAATATATATTATTATAAAAATTTATTTAAAAAATATATATAATATATATTATATATATTTTGTGTGGGGTGTGTGTGTGTGGTGTGTGTGTGTGTGGGGGTGTGTGTGTTTTGTGTGTGTGTTTGTTTTTTGTATGCATTAATATATATATTATTAAAATAATATATTATATAAATATATATATTATATATATAAAATATTTAACTAACACCCCACCACACACAACACACACAAAAACACACCCACACACACAATATATATAATATATATATATATTATATATTAATATATATATTATAAAATTTATATATATATATATATAATATAATATATCCGCGTGTGTGTGTGTGTGTGTGTGTTTCTTATCTTTTCTCGTCTCTTTTTTTTCTTTATTTTCTTTTTCCCTTTCTGGTTGTTTTACGGGCAGCCACCCCCGCGATGCCATGGCCTTCCCAAGATTATCTCCCCTGTTCCCCCAACTTCAGGAATTCGTAAAACCCCTTTTTTAGATTATGACATAGAAAGGGTTCAAGTTCGTGAGGTGTCCATACTGCCAAAGGGTTTTTCTTGGGGAATAACAATTCCAAGCCTTTAAGTCTTTAAAATCAAATCGCATGGGAGTATGGCACAGGTTCAGGAAAAAGGTGCAGAAAAGGGCAAATACAGAGCCAAATATACCAAAAGAAAGGTTTTAAAAGAATAGTTTGACTGAAAATTATAGTTATTTCAAAAGAAATCAAAGCAGCAAACAATCCCGAAAGAGAACACGTAGGTCTCTTACGGTCCCATAGCAACCAAAAACAAGCAAGACGATGAGACTGATGCTAATGCGAAAAAAAAAAACAAACGCTATAGCAACCAAAAGGGAACCCCTTTGTCAGAAGTTGGAAAAAAAAAGACTAAGGGTTAA
>NW_023650142.1:0-6108 GCF_015228065.2 Penaeus monodon | reverse complement strand
TAAATTATAATATATATTATATATATTTTAAATTATATTTAATATTTTTATAATAATATAATATTTTACACACATATTTTTTAAAAACATATACATATATAATTTCACAATTTATTTAATTAATATTTTAATATTCTTTGTTATTTTTATATATATATATATATATATATATATATATTTAATATAATTATTTTTATATATAAAATATATTTAATTTTTATAATTTATATATATATTAATAATTTTAAAATATAAAATATATATAATATAATATAATTAATATATTAATATATTATTATATATATTATATAATAATATATTAAAAAACAAAACAAAAAAAACCAAACACAACCCAAAACACCACACATGGAATAAACACATACACGAACACGCATACCTTACATCCCACGGCACACGCAAAAAAACACCCCCACACACAACCCCCAAAACCACCACACCCACCCCACAACAACCACACACACCACACCCACAACAAACATATAAAATTTATATATAAAATATATATATAATATTAATTAATATTATTATATTATATATATAGTTTAATATATAAAAATAAAATAATTTTATATATTTATATTATATATGGTTATAATAATATTATACATATTATATAAAATTATATATTATATATATATATAATATAATATATATTTTTATATTATTTTATGTATACATATTATATTAAAAAAATATATATATATTAAAATATATATATAATATATTATATATATAATATATATAAATATATATATATATTATATAGATAGAAAATAGAATTTAGATAAGAAAAGATAGATGGGATAGATTAGATAGATAGATAAATATATTGATATATGCATAAATAGATAATTTACATTTTTAGAAATTATATTTTTACAAATTATATTTTTTTATTTTTTATGAAATGGGGGGCACACACAGTATTATATATAAGAGGAGACAGGAGTTTCTTGGTTAAGGCCCCTGGCGAATTTTATCACCAAAAAAATTTTGGGTCAGAGCTACGTCCTGCTTGAAATATTAAAGAAATAGTAAAAAAAAAAAAAAAAAAAAAAATAAATTAAATAAAAAAATAAAATATTAATATAATATATATAATATATATATATATCTTTATTATAAAATATAAAAGATATATAATATTTTAAAATAATATATATAATATAAATATGTGGTGGTGTGTATTTGTGGGGTTTTGGGTGTGCGGGTGTGTGTGTGTTGTTTTTTTTATATATTATTTATTAATATATAATAATATAATATATATTATAATTTATTAAAATATATATAATAAAATATATATATTAAAATATATATATAATATATATAAAATAATTATATTATATATGTATATTTAATTATAATATAATATATATAAAATATTATAATTATAATTATATATATTTTATATATATATAGATATTATTTATATATAAAATTGTAATAAAATATAGGGGTGTCATATATATATATAAAATATATTAATATATTTTATAAAATTTATATATATATATATATATTAAATCATATTTTATAAAAATTATTTTTATAAAAAAATTTTTAATTTTTTTTATTTTAATAAATAAAAAATTTTTAAAAAAAAAATTTAATATATATTTTATTAATTAAATATATAATTTTTAATATAAATATATATATTAATATTTTAATATATTTTTTATAATTAATTTATATATATAAATTTTTTAATATATATATTATATATATATTTTAATATATTAATTATAAATATTTAAATAAATATTTAAAATATTTTTTTTTGTTTTTTTTTTTTTTTTTTTTAAAAATTTTAATATATTTTAAAAATATTTTAAATTATAAAAATTTATAATTTAATTTTTAAAAATTTTATATAAAAAAATTTTATAATATAAATTTAAAATTTTTATATTAAATAAAATATAAAAATTTTTTTAAATATTTTAAATATTATAATTGGTTTGGGGGGTTTTGTGTGGGGTGGGTTGTGTGTTTGGTGGGGTGGGGGGGGTAGGGGTTTTGGGGTGTGGGGGTGGTATGTTTTTTTTTTTCCTTTTGGGTTGGTGTTAGTGTGTGTATTGTGTTGGGGTGTAGGGGAATGTTTGTTTTGGGTGGGGGGTGGGGGGGGGGTGTTTGGGTTGTTTGTGGGGGGTGTTGGTGGTGGGGTGAAAAATCTGCGTTTTGGGGGTTGGTGTGTGGGGTTGTGGGGGGGTTGTGGGGGGGGGTTTTGGGGGGTGGTGTTGTGTGGGGTTTTTTTTTGGGGTGTTTTTTGTTGGGTTGTGGTTTTTTTGGTGTTGTATGGGGTGGGGTTTTTTATTATTTTTAAAATTTTATATATATAAAAAATATAAAAATATTTTTAATATAATTATTAAATTATTTAAATTATTAATTTTTTAAATTTTATATATAAAATTTAAAGTAAATATAAAAATTTTAAATTTATATAATTATTTTATATTTTATATAAATTAATAAAATATATAAATATATAAAAATATTATATTTTATTTTAATAATTAAATTTCGTTCCCTTTTTTAGACCGAATTTACTAAACGGGGAATTTTTCATAGCAGGGGTTTCAAAAACTGAATCAAAAATTTAAAATCAAAAAAAAAAAAAGGTTTGAAAAAAAAATTTTTTTCCCCAGTATATTTTTAAGCCCTTAAAAAATAAAAAATTTTGACTAAAAGGGAAAAAATTCGAAAAAAAAGCTTCCCTTTTTGGGGGGGGAAAAATTCCCTAGATATTTTATGTAGGGGCCCCCTTTTTTTCCAACCCGGCCGCTAAAGGGAAACTTAAAAAAAAAGCCCCGTCAGGGGGGAGTTTATAAAAAACCCGGGGGGGAACCACATATTGCTTTTTTGCTTGCTTTTTTTAAGGTAGAAAAAACCCCCCTAAAAAAAATCCGGGGGGGGGGGGCTGGGGTTTTCTTTTAATCCCGAGAAAAGGTTTTTTTTGGGGGCCCTTTGATTAGGGGGAAAAGGGATAAAAAAAGGGGGGGTTGAAAAAACCAAAAACTGGGGCCGGGGGGAAAGGAAAAAACTATGACCCAGGGGGAATTTAAAAACTCGAAAAAAAAAAAAGGGGGGTTTTTTGCTTTTCCCCCCATTCCCCCCCTTTCCATTTTTTTGAAAAAAAAAAATTTCACCGTTTTTAGCAAACTGGGTCCCCAAGGGGGACATATCAAAAAAAAATTTTTTTTTTAATAAAAGTCTACAAAAAAAAAAAAACAAAACATTTTGGTGTGTTTTGGTTATATATATATATTAATAAATAATAAAAAAATTTTAATTATTTTTATTTTATAATATTTTTTAAAAAATAAATTTATATTATATATATATAAACACAACCCCCCCCAACCCCCCCAAAAAAACCACCCAACACCACCACCCACCCCCCCCCCACAACCCCACCCCCCCCCCCACCCCAACCAAACCAACCCCCCCAAAAAAAAATATTAAATATATTAATATATTTTTAAAATTAAATATATATTAATATAAATATTATAATTAAAATTAATTATATTTTAAAAATTAATATAATAATTTTGTCCCCCCCAAAAAAACCCCAAACGCAAACATGGGTTTTTGTTTTGGGGTTTTTTGTGTGTGTTTGGTATTATAATATATTAAAAAATTTTATAATATTTTATAATTTTTATTAATAAAAATTATATATATTATATTAAATTATTTTTAAAATTTAATATATATTAAAAATTTAAATACCCCACACACCCCCACCCCAAAACCACACACAACACAACAAACCACCCCCACCCCCACCCCCACCCCCCCCCCACCCCCACCCCCAAACAAAAATATATATTAATAAAATATATTTATTATATATAATTTATTATAATATAAAATTAATATAATATTTTTTTGGTTTTTAAAAAAAACCGCATCATTGTGTGTGTTTGTGTTGTGTGTTTTAAAAATTTATAAAATTATAAATAATAATATATATTTATAAAAATTTTATAATAAAATATAATATTATATTTTAATAATATTTTTATATATTAAAAAAAAAAAAAAAAAAATTTTAATAAAATTTATATATTATTATTATATTAATATATAATTATATATATATATTTAAATATAATTATTATTTATAACAATTTTAAACCCTTTACCCCCAAAAAACATTACCCCCCAAAACTTTTACACCAAAACCCCCCACCACAAAACACCCCCCCAAACAACCCCCCCCCACAACAACCAAAAAAAACACACCCCCCCACACCCCCACAAAAAAAATTTATAAAATTTTTATAATAATTTTTATATATAAATATTAAAATTTTTAATTATTATAAAAAAAAAATTTAAATATATATATTATTATATATTAATATATATAATATATTGTTATATATTATATATCATATTAAAATTTATAATATTATATATTAAAAATGTTATTTTATATAATAAATATATATATTAAATTTTTTGTTGGGGTGTGGGGTTTGGGGGTGTGTGTGTGGGTTTGGGGTTTTGGGGTGTTAATTATAAATTAATTATTTAATATTTATATTTTTATAAAATAAATTATATATTTATAAATTTTATAAAAATATATAATAATATAAAATAAAAATAATTAATTTTATTTTTATATATTATATATATTTTAATAATTTATATTTAAATTTTTATGGTTAATAATAATAAAATATTAATTATAAAATTAATAATTTTATATATAATTTTAATATATGGGGGTTTGTGTGGTTGTGTTTGGTTTTTGGGGGTGGGGTTTGGGGTGTGGGGTTGGGGTTGTGTGTGTGGGTTTGTGTTTGGGGTGGTTAAAAATTTTTAAATATTTATATATAAATAATAAATTAAAAATATATTATCTATTAAAAATTAATATATAAAAAAAAAATTTTATAATATTTATATATAATTTTATAATATTAAAAAATTTTTTTATTTATTTTAAAAATATTAATTATATAAAAAAATTTTTTTTTAAAAATTTTTAAAAATTTTTTAAATTTTTTTTAAAAAATAATATATTATATATAATTTAATATAATGTTTTTGTTTTTTTTTTTTTTTGTTTTTGTTTTTTTGGGGGGGGTTTTTATTTATGATCTAAAAAAAAGTTTTTTTTTTGTTTAAAAAAAAATATTTCTAAAAAAGTTAGAATTTTTTAAAAAAAAAATATTTTTTTTTAAATTTTTATTTTTTATTTTGGAAATTTGGAAAAATTTTTGTTTTAAAATGAAAATTTTAAAAAGGGAAAATTTTTTTTTTAAAAGGGGGGGGAAATTTTTATAAAAAAAAATTTTTCAAAAAATTTCCTTTAATTTTTAAAAATTTTAAAAAAAAAAATTTTATAAAAAAATTAAAAAAAAAAGTTTTTTTGGGGGGGGTTTTTTGGCCGTTTTGTTTTTTTTTTGGGGAAAAGGCAGCCAAAAACCACCCCCAAACCCAAAAAACCCCAAAAACCCCCCCCCCCCCAAACCCAAAAACCCAAAAAACAAAAAAAAAAAAATCAAAAACCCCAAAATGAAAAATTTTTTTAAAAAAAAAAACAAGGAATTTTCTTTATGAAAAAACCCCAAAAAAATTAAAAACCTTTTGCTTGTTTTTTGGGGGGTTTTGGGAAAAGGGGAACCCAAAAAGGGGGGGGTAAAAACCCTAAAATTTAAAAAACCTTTTTTTGAATTTTTTTTAAAATTTTTTTTTGGTTTTTAAAAACACCCGGGCCCGGGGGAAAAAAAACCCCCCCCCCCACCCCAACCAAAAACCCCAAAAAACCCAACCACCAAAAAAAAAAAAATTTTAAAATAAGGGTTTTTTAAAAAATTAAAACAGGGGAAAAAGAAATTTTTAAAAAAAGTTTTTTTTTATTTTTTGGGTTTTTGGGGTTTTTTTTTTTAAAAATTTATTTTTATTTTTTGGGAAACCCTCTTAAAAAATTTTGGTTTTTTAAAAAAAAATTTTAAAACATTTTTTTAAAAAGGGGTTTTGCGAAGAAAAAGGGGAAAAAAAAAAATTTGGCGGGAGAAAAATGGCCCAAAGCAAAACAAAAAAAATAAAAAAAAAAAGTAA
>NW_023650140.1:0-6108 GCF_015228065.2 Penaeus monodon | reverse complement strand
GCTTTTAATTTTCTTTGGAAAGGTATTCGGGGTTTTAAATTCTTTTTTTCATTTTCAGAATCTTTTTGAGCAGCGAGAAAAGTATTTTTTTGGGATGATAAAAGCAATAATAGCGCAATCATTAACTGATGAATGCTTTGGAAAGTTAATATCAGTGAAATGCGAGTGGAACGGACTTGTTTTTAAAGACTGACTGGGCCCCGCGTTTTTCTTTGGTTGCGTCATATTATTTATGATTATTCTTTCAATTATCACCATCATCACCTCACCCTCCACCATCCCCCTCATTTTCCTTTATCTTATCTTTAAAAATTTATCAAGCAAAAAACACAAACGCCTATTTCATCATCACATCATGAATAATTATATCTCCTATCACCATCGTCCATCACCATATCGTATCCATTATAATCCCCTAGATTAGATGACTGTCATTATCATCCCCCGTCATCACCATCCATAAACACCATCATTATAACCATACTCACCACGCCATCTTTCCATCACCATATCACAGTAATAATATATTCCCACTAACCTCAACTTAGTATCATAATCACCTTCCCCTTTTATATCATCCCCATCTCTGTCACTACCCCATTCCCAAACCCATCAACCTCATAATCAACTAAACCCCCATTCACAACATCCCCCCCAAAATCATCTCATTGTCATTACACACCATCATCATCCCCATATAATCCACTCACCTTTTTCATCATATCATCACCAAATCACTTCACTCATTCATCGTCATCATCACCAAATCATCATTTTGTCACACACCATATCATCCCATATAATCACACTATCACTTATTCACACATCATCCCCATGATATCACATTGTCCTACACATATCATCTCCCCATATAATCATCACATCACTCTATTCATAATTCCCCATAATCATCATCATCATCACCATTGTCTTTTACACACCATCATCATCCCCTTTGTCATTACATAGCATCATCATCACCACACTAGGGAAAAAGGCTTTTCGTAAAAAAAAGGTATAAATCTCTCCCTAAAAGATAGAAATAATTGGCGAAAAATTTGGGCCTCGAATGCAGTGCCTCTGGCGAAACGTGTCTGGGCCCCCGGCCGGCCCTGGCGCCGTCGCTTGCAACCGGGGCAACTTTTCCTGCTTGTCTGTTGCGTTTTCTTCTCTCTCTCTCTCTTGTTCTCTCTGTCTCTCTCTTTTCCCTCCTTTTCCCTCCCCTCCCCCTTTTCCCCTCCCTCTTTCTTCCATTCTCTAACTCTCTCTCTCTTTTATATTAACTCAAAACCTCTCTCTCTCCTCTCCCTCCCCTCTCTCTCTTTTCCCCTTCCCTCCCCTCCATTTTTTCCCTCCCCTCTTTCTTCCACTTTTCAACTTCTTAACCTCTCTCTCCACTCTCTCTCTCTCTCTCTCTCTCTGAGGGTGATGCGATAAAAAAAAAAAGATAATGAAATGATGATAATGTAATGATGTTGATATAATGGTGTTTGTGATAATTTGTGATGATTAGGATAAAAATGAGATAATGAAATGATGGAAGGCAATAATAATAAAGGGCCCAGCAACGAAAATCATAAGAGAAAGAAAAGCAGCAAGAAAAGCAAGTCACGCTGTATCTTATCTCCCTTAAACACACTTCAGAGATCATCGTTCACCAGGCTTTGCTTTTAACCCACACCCCCCACGGACACGAAAAACACCTAGAAAAACGCTACATCCACAGAAACATATTATACCTATACATATAACATACATTTAAAAATACTTTTCATAATATATTATATTTATAATATATATATAAAATTAATGTGGATAATATATAAATATATTTTTATATAGATATATGTGTGATTTTGGGGTGTTGTATGTGGTGTGTGGGTGTGGTTGTGTGCGTGTGTGTGTGTGTGTGTGCGTTGGGGGTGTGTCTGCTTGTGGTGTGAGTGTGGTTTTGTAAAGGGTAAATATAGTATAGATGAATATATATATATTATTATAAAAATTTTTAATATATAAAATATATTATAATTAATAAATTTTTATTTTATATATATATAAAAGAGTGTGTGTGGTTGTGGTGTGTATGCAAAATATATATTTTTAAAATTTTTATATATATATTAAATATATATATATTATTATTATAATAATATATATTTATATATGTGGGTGTGTGTGTGTGTGTGTGTATAAACATATGATAGTACATGATTCACACACACACACACACACACACACACACACACACACACACCCCAACATATATATATTAATTATATATATATATATAAAATTATTATTATATATATATATACTTTGTATTCTGTGTATGTGGCATTATATTTAAAATTATTATATATAATATATATAATATATATTATATATATTATAATATATATTTTAATATATATAAATATATATATACACATATATTTTTAAAATTATTTTTCCCCCCCCCCGTCCCACCAGGCGTTGGCGATCAGGATTTCAGATTTTTTAGCAATTTAGAGCGGTGGTTTTCATTCCTTCCCGCCCCCGGGGTTTTTTCGATCACCATATCTATTTTCCCGGCACTGACTTGGATGGTTGCCCCACCGGCTAGGTAGCAATGAGGTGAAGTTTCCTTTTCCCCAAAGGGGGCAACGCGCCCGGCGGGGACTCAACCCCCCAATCAGATTGCCGTCGTGACAATCTTGAGTCCAGGCTTAACCACTCGGCACCGGCCCTTTTTTTATATTATAATTTTAAAATAAAAATTTTAAAATTATATAAAATAATATATATATATTTTATAAAAACCCCCCCAAAAAAAAATAATAATTTAATAATTAAATTTATATTTTTTTTTTTTTAAAAAAAAAAAAAAAATAAACCTTTTTTTTTTATTTTTAAAAAAAAATTATAATTTATTTTTTGGGGAAAAAAAAAAAAAAAAAAAAAAAAAAAAAAAAAAAAAAAAATTTAAAAACACAAAAAAAAAAAAAATACTTTTTTTTTTTTTTTTTAAATAAATTTTTATATTCCAAAAAAAAACCACTTTTTTTTTGCCACCGGGGCCCTTTTTAAATTATTTTTTTTTTATATATATATTAGGATATTTTTTATAAAATATTTTTTAATAAATAATATAGTTTTACAATTAGTATTAAAAATATATTTTTATATATAAAAAAAATAATATTATATATAATATATATATATAATAAATATTTTATATATAAATGTAAATATATATATATATTATATATATATATATATACTATCTATAATATATATATATATATATATATATATATATATATTAATATATTAGTATTTTATATATATTTATTTTGTTATGTATATTATTTGTATGTGTGTGTGTGTGTTTAAAAAGTGTTATATATTTACATGTTATAATATAATAATTTAATTATATATATAATTTATATTATATAATATATAATATATATAATATAATATATATATATAATATATAGTATAATATTATATATATGTAAATATATTTTATATATATATATATAATATATATTATATAAAAATAAAAATAAACAAAAAACCCCCCCCCCACAAAACACACACACCAAACAAAACACACACACACCACCACCCCACACACCCCCCCAAACACACACACACACATAAAAATATATATATATTATATATAAAATAATATATATATATATTTTATTTTTATAAAAACACCCCCACACACAATACAAAAACACACACACACCACACACACACAAAAAATTATTAATAATATATGATATATATATATAATTATATATATATATATAGAAAAGATAGATAGATAGAAGGAAAAGATGATGGGAAATAGATAGAAGATAGAGAGATAGGGAGAGAAAATTTTTCAATATAGAGGGATACATTATATACAATATAGGGGTTTAATTAACTTTTTGTATGTTTTGTGGTGTGTGTGTGGTGTGTGTGAAATTATATATATATATATATATATTTTATAAAAATTATAAAAATTTTTTATTATATTATGTTTTATATTTTTTCCTACCCAATCTACTATCTCACTTTATATCCCTATGGGGTTTTGGGGGAAATTTATGTAAGTTGTGGGTTTTTATATATAAAAAAAAAAATAAATATAAAATAAATATAATATATATATATTGGTGTGTTTTGTGTGTGTGTTTGTGTGTGTGTGTTTGGTTTTTTGGTGTGTGTGTGTTTGTGTGTGGTGTGTGGGGATAAAAATTATAAAAAAGGGTAAAATTTTATATTTTAATATATATATATATATTATATAATATTATATATATATTTTTTTATATATATATATATATTATTATATTTATATATATATATTTTATATAATATATATTTTAATTATATATATATATATGGTTTACGAAATTAAAAATTTATAAAAATTTAAAAGATTGAGGGGGAAAAGAGAGAGAGGAGAAGACAGACCCCAAAAAAAGGGACAGAAAAAAAAAGAATACTTTACGATATATGAGTATATATTATATAATATGTATATATTTATACAAAAACTTTACTTTATTTATATTTTATGTGAAATTTTATTAAATATTATATTTTACTTTATATATATATAAAATTTTAATAATATATATATATTATTTAAATTTTATAATATATAAAAATTTTAAAATATATATAATATATGCATACACCCACCCCAAACACCCCCCCCCCCCCAAACAAAACACAAAAAACACCACACACACACAAAACACACAGGGACAAAACACACACCACACAAAAATTATATATAATAAATAAATAAATTTTTATATATATATATATATATATATATTTTATATATATATATATATTTTATATAAAAATAAATAGTTCCTTTTAATCCAAAATTTTGTTTATTCACAAGATAAAACAAAGTGAAAAAAAACTAAACAGCCACAGTTATTTACGTGTAATTAGTGACTGTAATTACTTGTTAGTTGTTTTTGGTATGTTTTTTCGGTCTTTTAGTTTTAAAACGTTTTCCCCTTTTTCCCCCTTTTTTTTTTTGTTTCGATTATTTAAGTTTTAAATTGAAATTTATTTCTTCCCGGGGGGCTCCAATTTTTTTTTTTTAAATTATATATATATAAAATTTTATAATATAATTTTTAAAATATATATAAAAAATTTTAAAATATAATTAATATATATAAAAAAACAAACAACTAACCCATAAAAAAAAAAAAAAAAAAAAAAAAAAAAAAAACAGAACATAACTAAATAATCTAACCTATTAAACCAATCTAACAACATAAGGACAAAATACCAACCTAAATTACCAAATAACAACCTAACCTAACCAAAGAAATCAAACCCTAACTAAACTTAATAACAAAACCCTATCTAACATAAAATAACAAATCTTAACTAAACTCATCAAACCTAACCCAAACCAACTACCAACAAATGAAACTAACCTAATAAACCAAACGAAACCAAACCTAACCAAATTTAGCCTATTCAAACCTATAAAAAACGTAACAAAACAAAGCTAAACCTAACGTAACTTATCCTAACCAAGATACATGGCAGGTAATACACAGATAGATAAAGGGGCAGGTAGGAAGGCTGACTAGCAAGAGGGGATGGGTAGGTAGATAAACAGACAGATACGTAGGTAGGTAAGTAGGTAGATAGGTAGAGAACTAGATAGGTAGATACGTAGGTAAGAAGACATAAGTGTAGGTAGGAAGGTAGGTAGACAGCCAATTAGCTAACTGGGCATATAAAACATAGATATATACATACTTATACACACGTACAACAACAAAAAAAAAAAAGTGGATAATATATATTATAATATATATATATATTATATAATTTTATATATATATAAATAATAGATAGATAGATAGATAGATAAGATAGATACACACTATGTCTTTATGATATATGTTTTTACATATAATATTTAGATATATATATATATAATAAATCTAATCTATCTATTTCCCCTTTATATAATACTTAAACTACATCCACAAAAAATTTTTAAAAAAAATAATTTAAAATATAAAAGGTAATATTAGAATAGAATAATTATTATATTATATAAATTTTTTAATATATAAAGAT
>NW_023650138.1:0-6109 GCF_015228065.2 Penaeus monodon | reverse complement strand
TAAAAAAAATATAAAATATATAAAATTTTTATATAATAAAACTATATAATATATATATTTATATAAATTAAATTTTTTAAATTTCAATAATTTTAAATTTTTTTTTTTTTTTTTTTTTTTTTTTTTTTTTTTTTTTTTTTTTTTGGACACACACACACACACACACACACACTCACACACCAACACAAAATATTATATTATAAATAAAAATATATAATATATATTATAATATATAATTATATATAAAATTTATATATAATATTATATTATTAAATATATTTATATAATTTATAATATTATTTATTATATAATAATATATATATTTATTTTTTATATATTAATATTTTTATAAAATTATTATTTATCTAATATAAAAAATATAATTTAAATATAAAATGAAAAAAAAAAATTTTAAAAAAAAATTTAAAAAAATAATTTTAATTTTTAAACACGACACACACCACACCCCACCCCAAACCCCACACCCAACCACACACACAAAATAGAAAATTTTAAATTAATAATTTAATATAAACTATATAATTATTAATTAATTATAATAATATTTTTTAAATTATTAATTATTTTAAAAAATTTTTTTATAATTTATATTTGTGTTGGTGTGTGTGTGGTGTGGGTTGTGTGGGGTGGTGTTGTGGGTGGCGTGTAATATTTAATATATTTTTGTTAATATAAAATTTAAATATTTTATATTTTTGTATAATTATATGTTAATAATTTAATATATTTTTTTAAAATTTTATAATATTTTTGTATATATTTAAAAATTTAATATAATATTATTTTATATTTATTAATATAAAATATGATATTATTTATTATTATTTAAATATATTATTTTATTATTTAATATGTATTATTTATTTTTTTTTTTATTATATTATATCTATTTAAATTTTATATATAATTTTTATGTGTGTTTGTGTGTGTGTGTGTGTGGGTGTGTGGGGGTAATAAAAATTTAATAAATATATTTAATTATATATATTATATTGTATATATAAATACTATATTATTTTAAAATTATAAATAATAATATTTTTATATATACTAAAAATTTTTTATTTATAAATATTATATTATTATTATATTTATTTATTTTTTTTATTATTTTAATATAAAATAATATATATATACGTGATATATCCCTACCTTACGCAGTATAACCTTAAAAAGAATTGTTTTGGCATAATTTGAAATTTAAACCCTGCCTTTGGATAGAGGTCGAAAAAATTACCACATGGGAAAATAAATTAAAGTTTTTTAAATTGGTTGAAAAACCCCCTTTCTTTCTTACTTAAAAATACCCATATGTAGAGTATTTCCATAATTTGCATCGTTCCCCTTCGCCACCCCGGGGAAGGAATGAGTCGTAATTCCCTATTTTGCAACAGAATATGATAACACCCTGGTACTAAGGGTGAAATGCATTTCGAAGGAAAGGCGTGGTATGTGTGTTTGTGTGTGTAATAATAGTTATAATATGAAAGAGTGTTGCAGAGACAGATAGATGGATACAGATATGATAGAATATGGGGGGATGGATTAAAGAGCTAAGCGACGAATAGTAAAGTTGTAGACACAAGTTTGATGGGGAGAAAGATAGAAAGATAAGAAAAATAGATGGAGTGTATACTTTTTTCCTTTTTGTCAAAAATGCGTAGCGGGAAAAACAGGGTTCCAGAGCGAAGACAAAAGCCCCCCCAAGCCCTTTGTCAAGGGGTCCGATCTGAAAGGAAAGGATCCCACCAACTCCTATTAACCCGGAAAGGACTAAGGGAAAGGGAGGCGGGGGGA
The DNA here is from genome assembly GCF_015228065.2 of Penaeus monodon. Classification (NCBI taxonomy): domain Eukaryota; kingdom Metazoa; phylum Arthropoda; class Malacostraca; order Decapoda; family Penaeidae; genus Penaeus; species Penaeus monodon. The sequence continues at coordinate 4,291 of NW_023650138.1, read as the reverse complement.
AGGGGGGGGGGAGAATGAGGGGAAAGGAGGGAAAGGGGTTTTGCTGTTTCCTCAGCTTTTTTTTGGTTTTTGTTCTTGTTTTTCCTCTTTTCACCCGTAATTATATAATTTTTCTCTGTAAAATCATTATTTTTGTCATGTGTTATAGTTTATTTGTGTTATATCTTAGGTTATAAACAATTATTGCATTTTTTGCCCTTAAATCATATTAATTGTTTCCGTATCTTTTAATTTTTACTTCCCATCTTTCGTTTTTAATGTTATCGTCGCCCAAAAGTCATCATCATCATTATCAAAAAAATTTTAACTTAGCATCTTCCCCTCATCCCGTTATCTCATCATTTTCATAATATCATTCTCTTCAATTTTCATCTCCGCATCCTCACCCCATATCCCTACGTATAACAATATCTTTATTTTCACTGTGGAGAGAAAAAAATTTTTCTTGTTATTAACCGGTCCTTTAAAAAAGGATCGGACCCGGGAATGCTTATAATTCGGGGTTTTTCAAAAGGGGGCTGAAGGGGGTTATATTTGCGCCGTAAATTCGCGCAGAACATCCCCATGGTTATTTTTGCTTTGGGTTTTTGTGGGGTTTTAATATAGTCTGTTTGGGGGTCGCAAATTGAAGTTAAATGGAAACGCACACACACATAATAACACATTATTAATAACGTATTTAATAAGAATTCTGGTGAACACACCCCACACGCGCACACAAACACAACACACACCACACACACACACACCAAAACCACCACACAACACACACACACCCACAAAAATACATTATATATACAAAATATATAATATATAAATTTTTAAATTTTAAAAAAAATTAATATTTTAAAATTTTCAATATATAATTTTATATATGTATATATTATAATAATTTAATAATTAATATATATTTTATATAATATAATAATAATAAATATATAATATACACAATATATAACACGCACACAACACGCACAGTCACAGAACCACACCATAACACACACACCACACAACACACAGACTTATATTATATATATAAATTATATAAAAAAATATTAAATATAATATATATATTATTTTATATATTACCACACACATATGCAACGCACGCAACCGCACACACACACACACACCCCAACACCACCAACAAAACCCCACACCACACACATATATATATATTAAATAATAATATAATAATTATAATATATAATATTTAATATATTATTTTATTATATACATAACACAATATACATATACACACACAAGTGAATGTGTGTTTTGTGTGTGTGTGAATATATGGATATTTTAAATATATATATATTATATTAATTTATATATTAATTATATATATAATAAAAATATATATGTGTGTTGTGTTGTGTGGGGTGGTGGTGTGGGTTGTTGTGTGTGTGTGGTGTGGGTGTGTGTTTGTGTGTGCGGTTGTGTGTGGGGTCTGTTTGTGTGTTGACAGCAGACAGAAGAAGTAGATACTAAGAAAAAATAATTCAGGTAAATAAACAATCCTTAGGTAATTCACACACGGCCAAAAACAAGAACGGAAAGCACGAAGGATACGAAGCACAGAGAGAAGAAAGAGATGAAGCGGAGAGGCCAGGGACGAACGCGATGGCACGGGCCCTGTAAGCGAATACCTGCCTATCGCTCATGCTTGGCACCCGTGTCGTTCGCGGACGCCAGAGGTGCGCTGCGGTTCAAGGCTTCGTTGCAACAGACGTTTTGCGCCGAAGTGCAGCGCAGATACGCATTCACGCAGAATTCAACAAGAAGGCGTTCATAAAAAGATATTGGGATATATATGTATGTACACACACACACACACACACACACACACACATATATATATAAATATAATATAAAATTTTATATATAAAATTATATTATATATATAATATATATATGTATATACATATAAATCATCTATTTATTAATAAAATCAAATATATTTATAATATACATATACTAAATAGGTATATAATATAATAAATATATAAATATATAAATATATATATATATATATAATAATAATATAATAACACACACACACACACACACACACATTATATATATATATTAGATAATAATATAATATATATAAATAATAAATATATATAATACACACACACCCCCAACATAACATGTATATGTATTTACAACACCACCCCACACACACACACCACCCAAAAACACACACACAACCACACACGCACACACCACACACACACACACAACCACACACACACACACAACACACAATAATAATAAAATATATTATATATATTTTATATATATATATATATATAATATATACACCCCACACACACACACCACACCAATTTATGTTGTGAGTTTGGGGTGGGACGGTAGGGGCCCCCGTTCCTTTTCCCCGGGGGAAATGCCGGTGGTACCTTTTTTGTAATCATTTTCTTATTTTTCCCGGGTTTGGGGGCAGCACTTTTACTTGGGGGGGCTTGGCCCCCCAGTGGCAGGGAGGGATCAAAAGGTGAAGTTTCCCTTTCCCCAAAAAAACAACGGGCGGGGGGGGGGGTCGAAACCCCCGAGTCAGATTGCCGTCTGACAGTGTTGGGCCGGCTTTAAAAAATTTGGCCCCCCGCGGGCCCCCCTTATAAAATATAAAAAGATATAGAAAATATATATATAATATATAATATAATATTTAAATATAATATAAATGAATTTATATTTATTATAATATATAAATACATACATAATAATATATATATTTTAAAAATATAATATTTTAAAATATATATTAATTTAATATAATATACGTAAGTTACAATAAACCAACACAAAAACAAACACACACGTATTACAGGTTTTGCATATATCACACACCACACACACACACAACACCAAACACACACACAAAAAACACACACACATAAAAAACCCACACACACACAACAACCCCCACACAAAAAATAATACTATAAATTTATATATCTATTTATTAAAAAAATTTTATAAAAATATTATATAAAATATAAATAAAATTACACAATACATAATGGGGCACTCTCCGGGGAAAAGGGTTTGGGGACCCTACCACGTACTTACCCATTTTCCCAAAACATGAAAAAACAATTAAATTTTATCTGCGCCCCACGGCGGCTAAAACCCATAAACTACCTTTAAATAAATATATTTTAAAATATTAGTTTATATAATTATTTTAAAAATTAATAAATATATATTATATATAAATATAAATTTTTATATATATATATAAAATATATATAAAAATATAATATATTTTAAAAATTTTAAAATATATTATTAAAATATATTATTATAATATATATAAAAATATAAAAAATTAAAATTATAGAATAATAATAAAAATTAGTAATGTATATATATATTATAAAATTTTAAAAATTTATATATATATATAATAAATAATAGGATTATATATTATATATATATATATAATATATAATTTTAATTATATATAATATATATTAAAATTTAATATTATTATATGTATAAAATTATCTGTTTATTATTTATTCCATCTATTTCTCTCCCCCTTTCTCTTCCTCAATTTGGGTCTTTCCTTCTTATCTACACTTTTTTTTATTATTTATTCACTTTTATCTATTATTCGTTTAGGAAGTTCTGGCCCGCTGTCTTTTTTGATTATAACTTTTATCACCCATATCCCTTAACACTTATGTACACTGTATATGTGATTTTATTTATGTTCGATTTATATGGAAAAATAAAAACAACCTTTTTCCCGTTAAACGATCTTAAAAGAAGGGAAATGAAAAGCAAACTAAACATTTTTTTAAAAATTCTTTTAATAAAATAAACATTCGAATGCTAAAACGGTTAAAAGTTTAAAACTAATTTCATTCCCTTTTCTGGAAAATCTCAACGGGTTGAACTTTTAAAAATAAACCAATCTTAAACTTTTATTATCGTTTCTCGTTTCTGTTTTTAAGCCACTAAAATTATAATGAGGCTTTTCTGTCAGGTACATGATCTGCTAATCAGTTTCTTTCACATACATTTAATTTTGCTTTTCTACTGAATTCTAATATTATTTTTTTTTTTTCCCTGTTCCTTCCTATTTTTCATTTTTTTTTATTCACCATCTTTAAAAAACTATCTTTTTTTCCCACGATTGCATACATTTTCTCAGATGAAAATATATGCAACTAAGTAACTAAAACATGTCAATAAAACACCTCTTGACATTCGAGAGGAATATGCCAGTTATAAAAAGAAGCAAAAATAGTCAGTG
>NW_023650136.1:0-5000 GCF_015228065.2 Penaeus monodon | reverse complement strand
TATCTATAAATTATATATAGATATATATACATACTCACACAACGCACACACACACACCCACACATATATGTGTATATATTGTATATATTATATATATTATATATTATATATATATATATTATTATATAAGATAATAAAATTTTCTATATATGTGTGTGTGTGTGTGTGTGTGTGTGGGGTGTGTGTGTGGGGTGTGTGTGTATTTATTTTATATATATATATCTATATATATTTTAATATATCTATAAAATATATATATTATATGCATGTATGTAAAATATATATATATATATATTATATATTTTAAATTATATTATATATATATTATATATCTATATATATATTATATATTATATATTATTATATATTGCACACACACCACACACCACACACACACACACACACCCAAAACACCCCCACACACCCCCACACACACACCACCACACACTCCACCCCACACACACACACCACACACAACACACACACCACACACCACAAACAACACAAAACAAACAAACACACCACACACCACACCAACACAAAACACACACCACCCCACACACACACCCCACCCACACACACACACCCCAACACACACACACATATATTCTATATATATATCTATATTATATAATTTATATATATATATATATATATATAATCTATATATTGTATTTTATATCTGTGTGTAAAAAATATATTATTTGTTGTATAATATATATATATTATTATATTATTTATATATATATATATATATTGTTTATATCTATACCCAACATAAATTAATATTTATTTTTATATCTATCTTATAGTTTATATTATTATATTATTAAAATATCCTTTTATGTAATTACTATAGTATATATTTATGTATATATATATATATTATATTATATATATATTATTTTAATATATATATATAGATATAGATATTATAATATATATAATACCACACACCCACACACCCACACACACACCCACCCACACCCACACACACCCCCACCACACCACACCCCCCACACACAACCCCACACACACCACAAATCACACATGCAAAAATATTCATACATACATACATACATACATACTCATAAACACACACCGCACCGCACACCCCACACGCACACACACTCCGCACACACTCATACACACACACACACACACACACACACACACACACACACACACACACACACACCCACACACACAAACGCACATATATATATATATATATATATATATATATATATATTTTATATATAATATATTATATATTATTATATCATCATCATCATAAAGGGGCTAACGCCGACGGGGCGCTGCCCATCCACCCTTCGCTTCTACCACGGATCCCTCGAGGCGGACTCCAGCGGACCCGCCCATCTCAAATTCCTCGCAACAGGTCTCGTCGACTCCCCAAGCCATATCTCCGGGGTCGCCCCAAGGCCCCCCTCCACCCAGGGTTTTCGCAGAGAACAACCTGATGGCAGGGTCGCCCACAGGGAGCGAGTAGGTGCCGATATACCCTGAGGCGATCCCGGGATATGCAATAACAGGTCCCATCCCATCCACGTGTAACCCCCGGGTTGGGCACGTGGTCCTCCCAAAACTTACCCCATGTTTGGGGCGAAGGGCTTGTTACAAAAGGCATCAGGAAAAGACCCAAAGACACGGATAGGTCCATTTTTCGCTTATAGACAATTGGCAGTATCCAGTTTTGAAGACACGCAGTTTTGGTCCTTCGCTAGGTACCAAAATTCCAAATGCTATTGTTGATTTTTCATGGCTCCTGTTGCCAGACCAATCCACTACTGATTTCATGGTCTGACAGCCCGCGATAGGATACGTCCCAAAGGTATGAAAAACTCTCGGAAAATTTAAACGCCCTTGCTGAAATTTATGGATCGACTGAGCGGTTCCCTACGGGCCCCCAAAGTCCGGGATCTTAGTCTTGGTAAGGGCACCTGCCAAAGGGCATCACCTTGGGCCCAAAGGAGTCCGTCTTGATGCCTTTTTAAAAAAGCCCCTTCGCCGAATCGGGGGTACATTGGGCAGGACCCGGTTGCACCGAAAAAACAAAAGAAACACAAGCAAAAAATTTAATATATATATTAAAATTATATATAATATATATTATATATATTTTATATATAAATTATATTTTATTTTATATAGTAGATAAATGGATTAGAATATGGTAGGTTTGTATACCCCCACTGATCGCATTGAACTGAACTGTTATGCACACACAACCCCCGGCCAGCCGGTGGCTCGACCTAACATTTGGGCCCATACCGAGGGCACTAAACTGAACTGCCGAGACAACAACTAACGGTCCTCCATGCACCCAGCAAGCACCACGACTGCAATTTCCCCGACGGGGAGCCTTGGGGCTATAAAGGGGTATCACACCCACTAAACTCCCCAAAGGGATAAATCAAAGTGGTAGATGCCATCCTTTTAAATACACTGGTAACTCTGGAGTAAAAACGTCAGGGCATATCGCTCGCTTCTTATATATATAAAATATATATAAAATTTTAATATTTTATATATATATTTTAAAATATATATAATATATATATATATATTATTTTTTTATTTATTTTTTTTATTTATTTATATATTTATGTTTGTTGTGAAAAGCGCGGCTGGGGTGGTGTGTGTGTGTTGTGGTGTGAGTAGGGGTGCGTGCGTGGGGTGCGTGCGTGCGTGCGGGGGTGTGTGTGTTTGTGTTTTTGGGGGTGTGTGTGTTTGGGGGGCGCACACCACACTGTATATATATAAATTTTCTTCCCCTGAAAAACTTTCGCTAAAAACCTTTGCGTCCGTGCAGCCCCCGGGGTTTTTTGGTGACTATAACAAATGTGGACAACAGAGGGATGGGGGGAAAAGGAGGGGGGTAGAAAAGGGGGGGAAAAAAAAAGGGCCCACCTATTTTAACCGGACTGAAAAAAAGGGAATAAAACTGCCCTTTTTAAAAGTATATTGAAAATGAGACAGGGAAAGGGGTCGCTTGTTTTTTTGTACTGTATTTTTCAATCTTTGTGTTTAAAAAGTCTATTTCTCGAACACACACTACGTACTGTGCTAATACATGATAGATAGACAGATAGATGCAACAAATACGTACCACATAACACACACACGTTGGTGTGTGTGTGTGTGTGTGTGTGTGTGGGTGTTGTGTTGTGTGTGTGTGTTTGTAACCCTTTACATGCAACTTTGGGCTTCGTTGGGTTTTATTAGGTATTATTAATTAAGGTAAGATTTCATGATTATGAATTCAGATTGTCTCGCTATTATACTTCGCCCTCAGAAAGAGAAACGAATCAGTTGAACCCAGCTTTTCAAAATGGGGTTTCAAAGACCCCGGTGGAAAATACCCCTGACTGCTACATTTTGCTTAGCGTTGTGGGGGTTTGCCTTTTCCTTGGCAGGGAATTTTCATGTAAAGATCAAGTGTAAGAATTCAAAATTGCAAAGAGACCTTTTAATAAGGGGCCTTGAAAAGAAACGTTTTGGTTGAAAAAATACACTTTAAAATAAAATTTCTTTCCTACAGCTTTTAATTTTTTTAAACTGAAATTTGTAACCTGAAAATCAGTTGGGAAAATTTCATTTCGATTTTGTATGATATCTGCGAGTGTTGCGTAATATTTATATTATACTTGTGTTCGTGCGTGTGTGTGTGTGTTTGGGGTACCACACCCCCACACACCACACCACCACCACACACACACACACACCCCACGCACCCGCGCACAACACACAACACCCACAAAACACCACACAACAAAACAACAAAAATAAGGTAAAAACTAAACAACCAACACACAACACAAAGCACACCAAACACACACACAACCACAAACACACACACACAAAAAAAAAAAAAAAATTATATATATATATATAATTAATATAATTTTAAAATTTTAAAACCACAAAACACCCCACACACCAAAAAAAAAAAATAAAAAAAAAAATATATATATATATATATATATATATAAAAAAAATAAAATATAATATAAAATATATATATATATATATATATATATTATATACAAACAGACACCAACAAAAAAATATATAATATTAATATATATATATATATATTATAATATATAATATATTATTTTTAAAAAAATATATATATTATTATATATATTTATAAACACAAAAACAAAAAATTATATAAATATATTTTATATATATTAATATATAATATATATATATATAATTATATTAATAACACACAAACATATATATTATTATTTTTATATATTTTATATAAAAAAAATATTAATATATATATATATATTAATTAATTACAAAAATAATTATATATATATAAATTGTTAATTTTTTTTAATATTTTAATATATATTATATAAATAAAAAAATATATATTATTATAGTATTATATTATATACCACCAAACATTATATATATAATATATATATATTATATATATATATATATATATATATATATATATTTTTTTAAAAAAATTAAAAAAATTATTTATATATATTTTGTTTTAATATATATATATAATAATATTATAAATTTTTATATATATTATAAAAACATATTTTATTATATAATTTATATATTATTATAATTAATTTTTTTTTATTATTTTATTTTTTATTTTAAAAAAATATTTTTAATTTATATTTTTAATTTTTATATATAATATAATTATATAAAATTTTCTAAAAATTTTATAATCATAAATTATTTTATAAATAATATATAAAATATATATAATATATTATTATATTTTATTTTTTTTTTTTTTTTTTTTTTTTTTTTTTTTTTTTTTTGTTTTTTTTTTGTTTTTTTTTTTTTTTTTTTTTTCAAAAAAAAAAGGGGGGCCCCCCCCTATAATTTCCCTTTTTAAAATTTTTAAATTTTAAACCCAAAGGGGGGGGTTTTTTGGTTTTTGGGGTTTTTTTCCCCAATTTGGGGTGGCTCCCAACTTTTTGTAA